>NC_035163.2:16135099-16373723 GCF_001659605.2 Manihot esculenta | reverse complement strand
GGAGTCTAGCCGGGTATTACATTCTCCCCCCTTAAGAACATTCGTCCCCGAATGTACCTCAACTAGCACACATAGCATGGCATAAAACATAACATACATACATAGCACATAAACACATAGAGATCTAACCTTAAAGAGATGAGGGTACTGCTGGAGCATAGACTCCCGTGTCTCCCAAGTGCATTCCTCCAAATTGTGGTGGTTCCACAGGACTTTCACCATCGGGATTTCCTTGTTTCTTAACTTTCTGATCTGGGTGTCTATGATCCGTACTGGCTGTTCAACATAGGTGAGATCCTCTTGGACCTCCACATCAGGCTCACTAAGAACCTTGCTCGGATCTGACACAAACTTCCTCAACATTGAAACATGGAAAACCGGATGGATTCTTTCCATTGAAGCAGGTAAATCCAGCTTGTACGACACATTCCCAATCTTTTGCAAGATTTCAAAGGGTCCGATGTATCGTGGGGCTAGTTTACCTTTCTTCCCGAAGCGAACCACTCCTTTCATTGGAGACACCTTGAGCAATACCAGATCCCCCTCCTGAAACTCCAATTGTCTCCTGCGGACGTCTGCATAGCTCTTCTGTCTGCTGGCAGCAGTCTTGATTCTCTCTCTGATTATGGGTACCACCCTGCTGGTGATCTCTACTAGCTCAGGCCCTGCCAAGCCCTTTTCTCCAACTTCCTCCCAGCAAACAGGTGATCTGCACTTCCTTCCGTACAAAGCTTCATATGGAGCCATCCCGATGCTAGCATGATGGCTGTTGTTGTAGGCAAACTCCACCAAAGGTAGATGCTGCCTCCAAGAACCGCCAAAGTCCAGCACACACATTCTGAGCATCTCCTCGATAGTCTGGATGGTCCTTTCTGACTGTCCATCAGTCTGGGGGTGGAAGGCAGTACTGAAATCCAACCTAGTACCCATGGCATTCTGCAGACTCCGCCAAAACCTGGAGGTGAACTGGGGCCCTCTATCCGACACTATCGAAACCGGAACCCCATGCAGCCTGACGATCTCATCCACATACACCTGCGCCAACTTGTCCACAGAGTAGCCACTCCTGACAGGAATGAAGTGAGCAGATTTGGTGAGTCTGTCCACAATCACCCATATGGAGTCCACTCTGTTGGACGCCGCCGGTAACCCCACTACGAAGTCCATAGCTATATTTTCCCATTTCCACTCTGGAATAGGTAGCGGGTTAAGCATTCCAGCCGGCTTCTGATGTTCCAGCTTCACCCTCTGACACACTTCGCAGGCTGACACAAACTGTGCCACTTCTTTCTTCATAGCTGGCCACCAATAAACCTTCTTTAGATCTTGATACATCTTGGTGGCCCCGGGGTGAACGCTGTATCTTGCATTATGAGCCTCCCTCATAATGTCTCCTTTTAGCCCTATGTCATCTGGTACACATAGTCTGCTCCCATAGCGGAGGATCCCCTTGCTGTCGAATCTGAACTCACTATCATTGTCGGACTGAACAGTCCTGGCAATCTTCACTAACTCCGGGTCCTCATGCTGTTTCTGAGCCACCTGCTCCAGAAATACGGGTGCTACTCTCATCTGGGCCACCAAGGCACCTATATCAGAAAATTCCAACTGTAGACCTTCCTCAATAAGCTTGTAGAACTCCTTCACCACTGGCCTCCTCTCTGCCGATATGTGGGATAGACTGCCTAGTGACTTCCGGCTTAGGGCGTCTGCCACGACATTCGCCTTACCCGGATGATACTGAATCTTACAATCATAGTCACTCAGCAGCTCCACCCACCTCCTCTATCTTAAATTCAAATCTCTTTGACTCAGGATGTACTGCAGGCTTTTATGATCTGTAAAGATCTCACATTTTACCCCATAGAGGTAGTGCCTCCACATCTTGAGTGCAAAGATTACTGCTGCCATCTCCAGGTCATGTGTGGGGTAATTCAACTCGTGCTTCTTCAGCTGCCTAGAAGCATAAGCGATCACCCTCTCCTTCTGTATCAGTACACAACCCAGTCCCACACGGGACGCATCACAAAAGACCGTAAAGTCCTCATCACTAGATGGCAGAGCTAAAACTGGTGCTGAAGTCAACCTCTTCTTAAGCTCTTCAAAACTCTCTTCGCACTGGTCGGTCCACAGAAATTTCTGATTCTTCCTGGTTAGTCTGGTCAGAGGAGCTGCTATTTTCGAGAAGTCCTGAACGAACCTCCTGTAGTAACCTGCCAAACCCAAGAAAGTCCTGATCTCCGTCACTGAAGTGGGTCTAGGCCAGTTAGCCACAGTTTCTGTCTTCTTGGGGTCTACCTCTATCCCATTCTCTGACACTACATGCCCCAAGAACGAAATGCTCCTCAGCCAGAACTCACATTTAGAGAACTTGGCATACAAGCCATGTTCCCTCAAAGTCTGCAAGACCAACCGCAGATGATGGGCATGCTCCTCTGCATTCCTAGAATACACTAAGATATCATCTATGAAGACAATAACAAAGTGATCCAGGTACTGGTTAAACACTCTGTTCATGAGATCCATGAATGCAGCAGGGGCGTTGGTTAACCCGAACGGCATCACAAGGAACTCAAAATGCCCATATCTGGTCCTGAAAGCTGTCTTCGGCACATCTTCATCCCTTATCCTCAGCTGATGGTACCCCGATCTCAGATCTATTTTGGAGAAACAACCCGCTCCTGCTAGCTGGTCGAATAGATCATCGATCCTTGGTAGAGGGTACCTATTTTTGGTAGTGACTTTGTTCAACTGCCTGTAGTCGATACAAAGTCTAAGGGATCCATCCTTCTTCCTCACAAACAAGACCGGAGCACCCCAAGGTGAGGTACTCTGTCGGATGAAGCCCTTTTCTACCAGCTCCTGCAATTACTCTTTCAACTCCTTTAACTCGGCTGGGGCCATCCTGTAGGGAGGGATAGAGATCGGTCTAGCTCCAGGCACCAACTCTATCTCGAACTCTATCTCCCTAGCAGGTGGTAAACCTGGAAGCTCATCCGGAAAAACATCCTGAAACTCTCTGACAACTGGCACCGAGGCCGGCTCCCTGACCTGACTGTCTAGCTCTCTCACATGAGCTAAGTACCCCTGACATCCCTTCCTAAGCAACCTACGAGCCTGAAGAGCTGATATCAGACCTCTAGGTGTGCCCCTCTTGTCTCCTCTGAAGACGACCTCTGACCCGTCCTGATCTCTGAACCTGACTACCTTGTCTCTGCAGTCCAAGGTAGCACCATGGGTAGATAGCCAATCCATCCCTAGAATGACGTCAAAGTCTGTCAAATCTAGAACCACAAGGTCGGCGGAGAGGCATCTTCCCTCAACAAAAACTGGACTGTACTGGCAGACTGACACTGCCACTGACGGATCACATTTGGGTCCACTGACCCATAGGGGACACTCTAACCCAGAGACTATCAGACCCAACCTCTCAACGGCTCTCGGAGCAATAAATGAATGAGATGCACCCGGGTCCATTAATGCATACACATCAGAACACCCAATAACGAGATTACCTGACACCACGGTGTTGGATGTGTTAGCTTCCTGCTGAGTCATGGTGAAGATCCTGGTTGGAGCTGATGGACCTTCACCTCGGGAACCAGAAGAAGAGGCTGCCCCTCTCCCTCTCCCTCTGCCACTGCCCTGAGTTGTGGCTGGAACTGCTGGCTGTGCCACACTACCAAAAGCTGTCTGCTGGGGCTGGCCCATAAAAGGCGCTCTAGGACACTCCCGAGCTATGTGTCCCTCCTGTCCACATCTGAAACATGTATTAGTCCCAGCCCGACACACTCCCCTGTGCGGTCTTCCACATCTCTGGCATTCTGTACCATCTGAGCCTGAGCTCGAGCCACCGCCAAAACCCAGACCGGATTTCAACTTGTTCCAAAACTTATTCTTCTTCGGCTTCCTGGTGGTGTTATCCCACCTCTTCTTACCTGAGCTCTGAGAAGAGAAACCTGGTCCTCCTCTGCCTGGGGTCTTAACCCCTGAAGACTGGGTCACTGACTGCTTCACTGACCCCTCAACTATAGCACTTGCTTCCATTCTTCGAGCCATATCCACCACAGTGTGGAAACTTTCTCTCTCAGCTGACTGAATCAACGAGGAGTACCTGGAATGCAGCTTCATAACATACCTCTTGGCTTTCTTCGTATCTGTATCTAGAGCTTGCCCTGAAAAAGGCAATAGCTCCAAGAATTTATCCGTGAACTCCTCTACACCCATGTGCTCTGACTGCCTCAGTTGCTCAAACTCAATCATCTTCAGTTCTCTGGAACTGTCTGGAAAAGCCCATCCAGCAAACTCATTCGCAAATTCCTCCCATGTCATACCGTCTAGTCTCGGGTCCACATAACACTTGAACCATTCCCGTGCCTTCTTGCACTTTAAAGTGAACCCTGCCATCTGAATGGCCCTGCTGTCACTTGCCCCTAGCTCATCAGTTATTGTCTTCACTACTCTCAGATACTCAAAGGGGTCATCCCCTGACTTGTATTTGGGAGCATCTAGCTTGAGGTAATCTGTCATTTTCACTTTGCTCCCATCGACTGAGCTAGGTCTAGGAGGTTGAGTAACTGGGGTTGCTGGTTCTGTAGGTGGTGGAGGTGGAGGTGCAGCATTCCCCGAGGTGGGGTTTGCCGGGTTTGGATAGAAGGGTGAGGGTGGATAAGCTGGGTACTGTGTGTAGGGTGGATAGAAAGGTGGATAAGGCATGTAGGTAGGGTAGGGGTTAAAGCTGGAGTAATCCGATGTACCTCCCATCGGATACCCTGAACCCTGTGGGAAGGGTGGATAATGGGGTGGAAAACCATACCCCGAGGCCTGAACGCCTCTCTGAGATTCCCCTGTCCCCTCTTCCTCCATGCTCACATCCAGGTTCCCATCCCTCCTCTGATCCTCTTCCATAACCTCCCTCACTTCTGAAGAACTTCCTCCTCTATCAGTCCCCCTTCTGCTAGCATCAAAAGACCTTCTAGGGTCCCTTGACACCCTTTCTCTGTTGGCTCTACAAGACATTGCCCTAGGCAATGTAGGAGGACGGGCGCTCGTGCCCTCATCCTCAGGTGGCACTCCAGTCAATCGTGCAAATCGACGAGTTTCTCTCATCCTATTTCTGAAAAACCGCACACATCATACAAACATTAGCATCATATGGTTCATGTGGGCACACATGAACCCTCATCACATACATCACATAGCATAGCATATCATTAATGCACATGTATAAAATCATGGCATTTCACATCATCATGCAAGACAGGACTCCACATCCTATCCTAGTGGACATGATCTTCCTATTGTGCTTGACCTTCTATAACATCTATGAGCCCGACACTCTAGGTCCGATCCTATAAACCTAGGGCTCTGATACCATTCTGTAACGACCCGAAAATCGGACCGCTACCGGCGCTAGGATTCGGGTCGACATAAGGCCGCCGGGACCCGTAGCAAGCCTGACATGAAACCTGTAAACCTGTTTAATCCCATACATGATCAACAATCATACATAAAAATTTAAACTTTTCTTTCATTCATTTCTCATACGCCAAACTCAACCTGTGCATGCACTAACATAATCATAAACTTGACCCCTCAGTGGGATCTCAACAATGCCCCAATGGGCGATACATCATAAGTTGAGTTGGCTAAACATAAACATCAATAGACATTAGGATCATGTATCAACAAGGGATTACAATACTCATAGGATCAAGCACATCTATAACCTCAATATATCTCATTACATAACATACTGCAATCTCTTACATTACATCATAATACAATTGTCATGTCCACAATCTAACTATTACATAGATATACTTCAAAACTCTGGCTAACCTCCTGGTGTACCCTGTACCTGCACATCTGGGGTTAGGGGAGAGGGGTGAGCTACAAAGCCCAGTTAGCAGAATAGTGAAATCATATAATAAAATTTCATGCTTTCATGAAATGCAACACATCACAACGAATCACATCTCGGATGGTATTGTCACCTATAGTCCTCTACATAGTCCAACTGTGCCGGGACGTAGAATGGGTACAACCGGTCTTTCCCTTAACATAACATATCATAACATACCAATGTGCCAGGGACGTAGAATGGGTACAACCTGGACTTTCTCTTACATCGTGCCAGGGACGTAGAATGGGTACAACCTGGACTTACATACCATATCATGCCGTAACATCATCATGCCATATGAGGACTAAAGGATCATCCAATAACCAATCCACATCAACATCATAAATGCAATGCAACATATTCGTGAATACTAATGCAAGCAACCTACTATATCTCATGGCATTCATGATGCATGGATCATGCTCAAAGTTCATATTTCATTTATTTTAAAACTTAAGGTTTATTCCACTCACCTCTGGCTAGCTCTGACAAACTCTGTAGCAGCTGGCTCACTGCTGGGGTCCTCGGTTCCTCGGGTCCGAACCTACACAGGTGGACTCCAATGAGGGACCAAACATACATAAACATAACTCTAATATACTCCCCAAAAACCCCCTAAAACATCATAAAACAACTACATAAAAACATGCAAGAAATGGCTGGACAGGGCACTTTCGGCGGCAGGTTCGGCGGCCGAAAGTCCCTCCAGAGCCGAAAGTCAGGCAGGTTCGGCGGCACCTTCGGCAGCCGAAACTCCCAGACAGAGGCGAAACTCATGCATGTTCGGCGGCACCTTCGGCGGCCGAAAGTCCCAGACAGATCCGAAAGTCTTCTTTCGGGGGCAAGCTTCGGCAGCCGAATGCTGCCTCCACAAGGGGGTTCGGCGGCCGAAAGTTCCTTCGGCTGCCGAACCTGGTTTCTCCCAAAAGGGCAGAAACTCGGCTCACTTGAGCCTCTTGCCTCCCAAAACCTCAAATCAAGCATATAGCTCAACTAAAACATGCATACAAGTTCCTAAGGGTCTCAAACAATCATATACCCCAACTACAACACTTCAAACACACACAAATCAACATACATTGTTCATCAAAACATCAAAACCCATAAACTCATCAACAAGCCTAAACATGCATCTCTACCCATAAAACAACTTAATGCTTGTTTAAAACACATAACAAGGGTGGATCCGAGCTTACCTCTTGAAGAAACGAGAGGAAAGACGATCCTAGCTTGGAGATGGAGAGATTGAGCTCTTTGAACCTCCAAGTACCCAAAACTTGCTCTTTACTCACAAATCTTCAAAACAGAAGTTAAAACCCATGAAAATCATGGAAGATCTAAGGAAAACACTCAAGATCGAGGGAGGGGTGGCAGAGACTCACCTTGGCCGACAACGGGGGAGAAAAAGCTCGCCCGTGCGGACCTAAGGGACCCTTTTATAGGTGGCTGGCCAGGCCACGTTCGGGGGCCGAAAGTGCTTCCGCATGCATGCCATGTTCGGCGGCCGAACTTGGGTTTCGGCGGCCGAACCTGAACTTCCCTCACTCATACTTTCGGGAGCCTAACGTGCCTCCAAAACGCATGCATGTTCGGCGGCCGAACTTGACTTTCGGCGGCCGAACCTGAGTTTTCCTCCAAAGACTTTTCATGCAAAAACTCATTTAATTTTCATACTTAAAACCATGAAATACCTCGAAACATTTTATGAAAACATGTTTCTACCCTACTAGAGGCTTCCGACATCCGAGATTCCACCGGACGGTAGGAATTCCGATACCGGAGTCTAGCCGGGTATTACAAATGGGTTTTGAGACTTGATCAAATATTGTTTAAGTTTGGGAATTCAATATTCATGCAATTTCATATTTAATTCTCATATTATTTTGTTATTGAGATCTACGTTGATTTTTTATTGCAAAATAATTATTTGTTAGTTTGAATAATTTAAGTCCGTAATTGCTTGGATTATTCTTACATGAGAACACTTGGGATAAAACCCAAGGAAATTATTTGATCTAGCGTTATCTCCATACGTTTGGGTAGCTAGGATTGGATCTCTCTATTTCTTAATGCAATTGACAATTGTTTTGATGCCTAAGGCCCAAGGACGTTCCTTGGCAATTTGTTAATTAGTAATTAATTAGAGGACGTTCCCTAATTGGTTTAATCATAAGGAGAGATAATGGAGGTGAGAAACGTCTTCCATCCCCATAACTAATCTATTGAATCAACCCAAAAGAACAAAGTGTCTGTGATCAATCCCAATGACTAAAGTGGATCCAATACTTCAACTAGAGCTTTCTTATTATTTATTTCTCTTTTATTTTATTATTCGCTTATTTTAATTGCTTTTAGTATTTTATTAATCAAATCAATCTCAAACCCCCCATTTTACTTTACTGCAATTTATTTTTATTCCGCTTTCAGTTTATCTCATTTTTTGTTTATCTCATTGTTTCAGTTTATTGGTCTTGTTGAGAAAAATAAATAGGTAATCAATTCTCTGTGGATTCGATCCTTCACCACTATCTGCAGTTGTAAATTGTTGATAACCAAAAATGTTATTTTTGACCGGCTTCGACAACCGCGAGTCAAAAATTGGCGCTGTTGCCGGGGAATTGATTTAACTTATTTGTTTTTCTTTCAGGACCAAATTCCAAAAAAAAAAAAAAAAAAGAAGGTACCACCACCGAATCTGCCTCTGAAGAAGTCACCATCGCAGATCTGAATCATGGATGAGGTAAGTACATCTATTCTCTATTCTCAACTCACATCTGTTATGAAAGATCTTGCCATAGACATAGTGCAACAGATTCAAGCGCCCCAGCCACCCAAACCATGTATGATCTGTGGATATGTGGGACACCCAACTTCTCAATGTCCCACACTTTATCAGTATGACCAACCTAGACATGCATTTGGAGGATTCTATGAAGCCAAGACATGATCCATACTATAACACATACAATCCAGGTTGGAGAGACTATCCAAACTTCAGTTATGCAAAGGCTAACAACTACCAGGATTATCAAGCCCAACCAGAACCTCAAAGTTCCAATCTTGATGAGATTATGAAGACTATGCACATGATGCAACAACAAATGGATCAAATGTCCATCTCATTGAATGCACTCATGCTAAGAAGAGAGCAAGAACTTCAAGATGTGGAGGATGATGATGAAAGTTGGCAAGTACAAGAACAAGCTGCTGAAGAGGCACAACCAGAAAACTGTTTGTTCAACCCAACTAATCAAACAGAACCTGTTGTTGATTTAGATATCATTGATTATTTGAGCAAAGAGCCAGAACTGAAAGAAACTAACTGTTACATCCAACAGGTGGACTGCGAACACGCACAGAACAAAGGAGAGCCAATCACACCTCTTCAGATCAATCTTGCGTAAGAAGGAGTACCTGAAATCCTCTCAGGCGCGTCCTTTCAGCTTCTAACACAAATCAGTCTTCCACCTCAGTTAGGTCCTATGCAGAAGGAGGAAACTGAAACTCCTTTCATCCTTCCAATGCAAACAGTCCATGCCCAGGAGGAGCAAATGGTAGTTCAATGGCCCAAACCAAAGGAGTATGCAGATCAATGCCTGCCCAAACCTCCAAATAAGGTAGAATTTGTTTTGCCTGAACTTAATGCCAAATTACAGCCACCCATGGAGAAATATCAATTGAAGTTGGAAGTGCTCAAAAATGCAAACATAAGGGCTAGAGGCACACCTTATCTGAAAGAGGAGAAGCTAATCATGTTACTTCATGAGTACATGGAAAAAGTAGGATGGGCTATGACCAAATCAAAAAGAGTGCTACATTTTTTGCTCAATACAGTTGGGACTCTCTTCCCTTCTCCAATTACTTAAGCCTTGATCAAGTGGATCGCACCATGCACACCACACCCAGGGGAGTACTCAGTTTCTTTTGCATTTTAATATTTCCTATACATTGAGGACAATGCATGATTTAGGTGTGGGGGTGCATATTTCTGAATTTTTACTTTTTGAGTTTATTTTTGCTCTGATTTTTAGTTTGCTTGCATTAGTTGAAATTTTTTCAGTTTTGCTTTCAATAACACACACAGATAGCCACAGTTTTTTTTATTATTTATTTTGTTTCCGTTTTTGAGATGCTTTACTCATCATATGAACTATGTTGGATGCGCTTTTCTTTCCATGACCCCATTGATGTGATGACTCTTTAAACTTATATTGAATCAATTGCAGTGGGTTATATTCATGTTTGAGAATTGCCTTTTGAATTGAATCTTTGAGCTTGCCATGGTGAAAAATATATTGATGACCCTCAATTGATGAGAATAAATTGAAAGTTGTGTGAATGAACTTCATGTGGCTTGATTTAGCAATTGGTGTTGATTTGCCCAAATCATTGAGAGAAAGAAAATTCAGCAAAGGCAAAGACCTCAAAAGCACAAATCTAAGATTGTTCCAATGGTCAAAAGACTATGAACAGAGCTAGTAGCCACTTGAAAAGGTGACCAACTGAGTAATTGGGGGTGGGTATCACAAATATGTACCTTCACGTAAAAAGGTTGGTGATTTTTTCAAGTAAGATCTAAAGTGCAAAAGTCTGAATAAAGTACTTCAAGGTAAGGGCAAGTCACTCTGAAAGCTAGAAAAAGTCTTAACAAATAATGTGCATGTATGGTCTCTCTTGAGGAAAACAGATCCTAGCCATGGTAAGTAAAAGGAAACAATGAAAGAAGGTGAGTAATCTTCATACATGTATTCTTCACTGCAATGATTCAAAATAGGTGTCTAGAGTAAGAGTTTAAGTGGAAATAAGGATCAAGTAGCAAAGAAAGCTTATTTGACTATGTTTATTTGCTTGAGGACAAGCAAAAAGGTAGGTGTGGGGGTATTTGATAGAGCATATTTTAGTCCATTTTATCATTATATTCTTGATGTTTATTTACATCTTTTCTGCTTAATTTTGTGGTTTTAATTATGTTTTGCAGATATTAGGTGTAAAGAGATAATCTGGAGAAAATGCTCTTAAAACTGCCAAAAAGTGCCAAATAAGGAAAGTTTCCAAATAAAGAAAGTTTTTAGAAAAGGAAAGTTTTCAAATGAGGAAAGTGCAGAAGCAAAAGCAAACAAGGAAAGCTCAGTCAGAAGATTATTTGAAATTTAAATCGCAGATCTTTCTTTCCTTGTTCAAAAATGTGCACACACTGCTGCAGTCATATCTTCCTATTTAGGCAGCAAGATCTCAAAGAGATGCTCTTCCTCTTCTGCGTTCAACATTCGAATTTCAAAAGAGGTTCCACCTAAAAAGGAATGTATGGACAGCATGTCTTCCCTTTTGAAGACCAAAATTCGTGCATCCTTCCTATTCAGAAACAATCTGCGCGCTTTCCTCTTCTGAGAGCTATCTGCGCGCCACCTTCCTTTTCTGCAACAACTTGGGCAACAAGTTGAGCTTGGGCAGCACCTTGGGCAGCCTCTACACTAATTAGGAAGCAAGGTCAGCATCTAAACTTATTTAGGAAGCACAATTTGCGCCTCCTTCCCTTTCAGAGACCAAACCGCGGGCACCAACTTCCTTCCGCAAAGCATTCGCGCGCAGCCTTCCTTTTGAAGCCGAAAAACGTGATTCTTTCCTTTTCAGACACAACTTGAGTAGAAAATACTTCTTGGGCAGTAAGTATGACCTAGGACAACACTTTTCAACTATAAAAAGCCACATAAGGAGCCTCTACATGCCCCTTAAGCTCCCTTGGGAGACACCTACGAAATTCACATTTCTTCTTCTACCTTTCTTCTTTTCTTTTATTTTTGGTTTTGTTTCAGCCATGAGAGGCTGAAATCTTTTCATCTAGTTGAATATTGGTTGAAGCTTTAGTTGTTTAATGGGTTGTGAGACTTGATCAAATATTGTTTAATTTTGGGAATTCAATATTCATACAATTTCATATTTAATTCTCATATTATTTTGTTATTGAGATCTACGTTGATTTTTGATTGCAAAATAATTATTTGTTAGTTTGAATAATTTAAGTCCGTAATTGCTTGGATTATTCTTACATGAGAACACTTGGGATAAAACCCAAGGAAATTGTTTGATCTAGCGTTATCTCCATACGTTTGGGTAGCTAGGATTGGATCTCTCTATTTCTTAATGCAATTGACAATTGTTTTGATGCCTAAGGCCCAAGGACGTTCCTTGGCAATTTGTTAATTAGTAATTAATTAGAGGACGTTCCCTAATTGGTTTAATTATAAGGAGAGATAATGGTGGTGAGAAGCGTCTTCCATCCCCATAACTAATCTATTGAATCAACCCAAAAGAACAAAGTGTTTGTGATCAATCCCAATGACTAAAGTGGATACAATACTTCAACTAGAGCTTTCTTATTATTTATTTCTCTTTTATTTTATTATTCGCTTATTTTATTTGCTTTTAGTAGTTTATTAATCAAATCAATCTCAAACCCCCCATTTTACTTTACTGCAATTTATTTTTATTCCGCTTTCAGTTTATCTCATTTTTTGTTTATCTCATTGTTTCAGTTTATTGGTCTTGTTGAGAAAAATAAATAGGTAATCAATTCTCTGTGGATTCGATCCTTCACCACTATCTGCAGTTGTAAATTGTTGATAACCAAGAAGGTTATTTTTTACTGGCTTCGACAACCGCGAGTCACTTTGGCTACGAGGCTTCTCTATCCTTCGTGGCAGAGGAAACCTGTGACCCTATGTTGAGCCTGCTTCACTTTGATGGCTCCTCATTAGTTGGTATAGTTTTTGTCTTTCTTGTGGATCTTGAGCTTATGAGTGGGGTTTGCTTTGTTGATCTATGGTTGGCTTTGTTCAAATACCCACTGTTGGCTCTTTCTTCACATGGGAGAAGGACAGAGAGTCGAATAATCTGGTTAGAGAGAAGCTTGATAGAGCCCTTGCTACTGAGGATTGGGCTCATAAATTCACTAATGTTGTCTGCTCGGTTATTCATGTTCCTAGATCGGATCACAAATCGTTGGTGATTAATATAGCTCCTAAGGATAATAGGGGAGATAGAAGGAGATTTCGATTTGATAATGCATGGTTATGTGATAAGGGTCTGGTTGAGGTTGTTAAAGGAGCATGGGTTAATTCTATACCATGCAACCTTTTGATGAAACGTGATGATTTAGTTTCTGCTCTTTCGTTGTGGGGTAAGAGTAGAAATAGAGAGTTTTGGCAAAAGAAGAAGATTATACAAAGATTATTGGATAATAGTCCCAATACTATTTCTCACGCCTCTTTAAAGGAAGATTGGAATCATCTCCTTGAGTAGGAAGAAGCTAGACTTAAACAGCAGGCAAAGTGCTTTTGGCTTAAAAATAGGGATCGAAATACAAAATTTTTCATGCATAAATTAATGGTAGACGAAGAATGAACCGTATTACTAAATTAAAGGAGTCCTCGGTTACCTGGATTGAGGATGAGCAGGAAATTAAAAATCATGTTCTGCATTATTTTCAGTCTATTTTTTATGGCGGTTCTATGGATTGTGAACAGGTTTTTGAGTTGGTGCTGCTCTTGATTAGTGATGCCGATAATGCTGATCTTTGTGCTCCCTTTTCTAATGAAGAATTTAGAGCTACTCTTTTTCAGATGCATCCAGACAATGCACTTGGGCCGGATGGGTTAAATCCTGTATTTTACCAGAGATTTTGGCACTTGATTGGCAATGATGTTTCCGATGGTTGTCGCCTATGGCTTCAACAATGTATTTTTCCTTCTCTTTCTGAAACATTGATTGTTTTGATCCCTAAAATGGATAGTCCTGAAACTGTTAAAAACTTTCGTCCAATTGCGTTATGTAATGTGTTATATAAGATTGTGGCTAAAGTTTTAGCGAATAAATTTAAAAGGGTCCTTCTTATGATTATCTCTAAGAATCAGTCTGCCTTTATCCCTCATCGGTTGATTACCGATAATATTATAGTTGCGTTTGAAATGATTCACAATATGAAAATTAATAAGGGTAGAAATTATGGTAATTGTGCACTTAAAATTGATATTTCTAAGGCTTATGATATGGTAGAGTGGGAGTTTCTAAAAGGCATGCTGGAACGATTTGGTTTTTCTACTCAATGGATTAGGTAGTTGACTATGTGCTTTTTGAAAGTTTTTTACAATATCAATTTTAATATTGATTGGATTGGTCCTATTGTGCCTGGTAGAGGTCTTCGACAGGGGATCCTATTTCTCCGTATCTCTATTTGGTGTGTGCGGAAGGCTTATCGTTACTACTTAAAGATGCTGAATCTAGGGGCTGGTTGCAAGGCTGTAGGGCAGGTGTTAGATGCCCAAAGATCTCACATTTATTTTCTGCAGATGATTCTCTGCTATTTTTTAATGCTAGACTGAATGAAGCAGATAATATTAAATCTATTCTCAATACCTATGCGGCTGCTTTTGGACAAGTGGTGAACTTTAACAAATCTAGCATTTTCTTCAGTCCCAATATAGTCTCCTCTGTAAGGTCTAATATCAGTAATATCCTGGATGTTCATTCACCATTGAGGCATATTTCCTACCTGGGATTACCTTCTCTTATTAGGAGGAACAAAAAAGCAATTTTCGATTTTCTGAAAGAAAGAATGTGGAAGAGGATTAATTCATGGAGCAGCTGATTCCTATCTAGAGCAGGCAGGGAGGTTCTCATAAAATCTGTGTTGCAAGCTATACCTGTATATTGCATGAATATTTTTTTGATTCCCATTACTATTTTGAAGAATTGCATAGAATGGTCAATGGTTTTTGGTGGGGGGTAAAAGAGAAGGGCGGAGGGGTATTAATTGGCTAGAGTGGGAGATGTGTAGTAGAAAGAAGGAGGGGGGTATGGGGTTTCAGGACTTTAGGAGTTTTAATTTGTCTTTACTTGGCAAACAACTGTGGAGGTTCTTAACAAATCCTAATACTCTTTGTTATAGAGTGTTTAAAGCAAAGTACTTTCCAAATGGTGATTTATTTTCCGTCAATGTAAGTAATGGTGCTAACTTTGTTTGGAAAAGTGTGATGGCATCAAGGGAGTTGATTCGAAGGGTTACAAGGTGGAGAGTGGATAATGGAGAGAAGGTTTTAGTGGCTTCAGCTCCTTGGATTTCTAAGGAGGATATTTTTTTTGCAGATGATGGCCCCGATTTTATTGAACCACATTTGTGTGTTTGTGATCTTTTTGAAGGTAATGGGAGGGTTTGGAACATTGCTTTTTTAATGAAGCTTTTTTCTCCAAGAGATTTCAGGGCTATTATTAGTATTCCTATTAGTATTACCAATAAGGAAGATTCCTTCTTGTGGCACTTTGATAAAAGAGGTGTGTATACGGTGAAGTCCGCATACTTTATGTATATGGACTTGCTAGGAAGATCATCTTTTAATGTGGGGGGTGAGTTATGGACTAGTTTATGGAATGTTTCGGTTCCTCCAAAAGTGAAGAATTTCTGTTGGAGAGTTTGTAGAAATATATTGCCTACAAAGGATAATTTAAGGCAAAAGGGGTGGATGCTAGATGTTCTTGGTGCCATGAAGATGAAAGTGTCAATCATATTTTGTTGCATTGTCATGTGTCCAAGAAAGTTTGGAGGTTAGGGGGAGTGGGAGATTTGTAGCCTAATGATAATTTTTTGCAGATATCAAAATCCCCTGATCTGAAGGGGCCTCAACTGCCATATGCGTCATTTATGTGCGCTAATTCTTATTCTGTAGTTTTTGATATGTCTTCTTAGTATGTCCAGGTTCGCGGCAGTAATAACAAATGATTCCTCCTGAGTCAGAAGTAGAACCTATTTCCCCAGAACGCTAAGATTCTTTACCACTATTAAAACCTCCCCTTTGCGCACCTTTGTTATTTTGTCTGCCACTGTTATTGCGGCTAACAAGGGCACTAGTGGGGTGTGAAGGAATTGGAGATTCTGTACGCAATACCCTAGTGAACACATCATGTAACGATGATATTTCAGAGTCAGAAAGAATATGAGATTTAGCTGTCTCAAACCCCAGAGGGAGACCTGCAAGAAAGCTCATAACAGCCATTTGCTCTTGTTGAGTTTTCACATCTGTACTAAAAGGCACCAATACATTAAGTTCTTCATAAACTCTTTTAAAATCCATAAAATAGGATGTCAAAGTTCTATCATTTTTCTCAGCTCGATAAAATGCCTTATACACATCATAAATACGGAAAATACTCCCTTTGCCACAATATAGAAATTCCAAGTACTCCATTAATTCTTTAACAAATTCACAGTGATTAATAAGACTAATCACCTCACTATGAATAGAATTTCGAATCTGCAAAAACAAACGAGCATCATCCCTTATCCAATCTCTACGAGTTTCATCAGTTGGAGGATCCTTGGTAAGATGATCATCCATTTCAATATTTTGTAAATAAATACAGATAGTCTTACTCCAATCCAAAAAATTATATCCATTTAATTTGTGTTCCGTGATTGGTGGTTTATCATATACGATATCTAAATGCTCATTCATTATTATTCAGAACATCATTAGCTTCTTTAATGGATTTGATTGTTAACCGATTATTTAATATCAATTTATTACTTTTTTTAGTTACATACTAAGCATCTGTCTCTCCAGATTTCATTAATTAGTTCTATATTTGGCAAGATATCATCCTGATTACAGGATTTCCTAAGAGATTCAAAGTTTGCAGGCTCATTTTTTCCTATAAATAGCAAATATCATTTCTTTTATCTGCATAGTTTTCTTTCAGGTTGTTCTTCTATGGTTCTTCTGCTTTCTTTTCCTATCTTTCCATGATGTTTTCTTTTTTTTTTTGTCTTTCTTCTCTAGTTCCTTGCTGACTTCTCATCCTTTATTGTGCAGGGCTGTTGTCCTAGCTAGCTTTTTCTTTTGTGTTGTTACTGCTGTGGTTTGCCGTTGGCTTGCCTTGCCTTCCTCTTTGCGCCGTTACTGTAACCTTACTTGGTATTGCCCTAGTCTAACTTAGATTTTGGAGTATAACATTGTGCATGTCAGAAATGTATTAAACATAAAGCTCATGGGCGCACCAAACCCATTAAGGATGGATGCCATTCATGGAAAACCATCATAAACTTTAGTTTCAATAATTAGATTCAGATCTTGTCAAACATAGAATATGGTGATTCTTTCAGATTGAGAAAGTTATAGAGCTGTCAAGTACTGGCATATTAGATCTAGCTAGACTGTAGTGGGTCTTTGCTGAATCTCAGAATAGTTTCATTGCCCTTCTCAATCTCACAAGTTTAAGCCAGAGCTTTCAGAATGCCATGGAATTTTTGGCACTTTTGCCAATTTGCTGGTTTTTGTTTGCTTGCCAGCCAAAGTGGGCAAGCAAACTTTTCATACTTTTAGAATCTCTTTCCCATCTCATTTGCCCTTTGGACGGGTATTTATGGTATTGTAGTTTTGTCATTTTCAGTGTGTTTAATATGCTAATTTCATGTTTTTTTTTTTTTAGATATGTGACTTTCCCTTTTGTCTGTCCTTCACAAACGAATTCATGTATGCCATTTACCTCCTGATTGAAATTTGACTACACTAAGAGGAATAAAACATAAACAACATATTATTTACTTCAACATATTAAAGTTTTAGTATTTGAAGAAACCTAGCTGGTCCTTTTTGATGTTATCATATCTACATAGATCTGTGTGGTTGTATTATGGTACAAACCCATTAAGGATGGATGCCATTCATTGCAAACCATCATAAACTTTAATTTTAATAATTAGATTATTGAAAACCATCATAAACTTTAATGTTTATAATTAGATTTAGATCTTGTCAAAGGCAAGCATGAACTATGGTGATTCTTTCATATTGAGAAATGCACAAAGCTGTCAAGTACTGGCACATTAGATCTAGCTGGACTATAGTGGGTCTTTGCTGAATCTCACAATAGTTTCATTGCCCTTCTCAATCTCACAAGTTTAAGCTAGAGCTTCCAGAATTCCATTTTTTACTGCAAATTTTGAAGTCTCAAGACAATGTTCGGAAAACCTTTGTAATGGTCCGTGCATAAAGATTATGGTCAGTAAGGAATTCATTATTATGGAATCAGGTGCAAAATTTAGCAGTTCACCTTGTGAAATACGTCATGCATCATATCTTGGATTGGAAAGTTGCTCAACGTGTTGGTGCTTTGCATAGAAATACCACTAATACTTTATATTAGGGCAGCAACTTGTTTTATTCCTCCAACCTTACTCGTAATCCTGAAGCCATTCCTCTCCAAATTCGTGCGTCATCTTCAAGTTTGGACAATTTCAGTTGGTTTTGTCAAGTTGATGGGGTTTTGTTTCAAACTCAAGATTTTATTGGCTATGATTTTGTTGTGGAAAATTCTGAGGGTATATTTCAACATGGTGTTTCTGGTTTCTCGGAATGTAATGGTATACCGGTAATTGTTGAAACTTTAGCTCTCCATCATTGTTTATTCTTTGCGATAGAATTTTTGCTTTTTAATGACTGCATTCTTATAAACTGTTTTAAGTAATTCAAACTTTTCAGTATCCACATTTAAACATTTTTGAACTGTGTTTGATTTTGAATGATTGTGAATCTTTATTAGACTCTGATATTTCTGTTAGATAGATTCGTCGTCATATCATTCTGACTGCTCATATTTTAACTAGAGAATCTATTAGATATAATCATCTATCTGTTTGAGATAGTATCCCTCTTTGTTTGATGGAATTTTATTAATATAATAGTTTTATTTAAAAAAATTAGAAGACGTTTGATTTCTATAAATCCCATTTATAATTTAATTTCAAACGGATTGGAAAATGATTTTTGAATACACAAAAGGTTTTCATTTATATCACTAAACAGGATATTTATTTGGAAATTCATTTGTAATTTGCAAATAAGTATTATATTTGCAATTCCATTTGTAATTATCTCAATTTTTAACTCTAAAAAAAATGGAGAGCATGACTGGCCTGGTGGCTAGAGAAATTAAGGTTGAGAGATGGAGAGCACGATAAGGGCATGAGGACGCGAGGGCTGGGCATGCGATGGAGGTTCAAATTTATAGGTGATGCAGATTTTTTCAGTTTTGATAATTTAATTAAAATTTAAATTTACAATAAATTTTATTAAAATTTAAAAAATTGAGATAAAATTTAAATAATAAGTTAGGTTGTTAAACATTAAAGGTTAAAAATGAGATGATGAATTGATAAAATTTAAAATTTAATGATTAATTTAAATGAATATAAAAGGGATTGAAATTGAAACGAAAACTATTGTGTAGTGTTAAATTGAAATTAAATTAAAATAAATTTGATTAAAATGTAAATGAAAAAGTAAAGAATAAATATGCATTTCTCATTTTTTTTATTTTCAATTTTTCGGGCATGCAACAATAAAATAAATAGTATCTACAATTTTTAACAAATTAATTTAAAGGAAAAATTTTGTTCACTGATTCATTAACAAGTATAATACTGTACTTGTAATAACTTTCAAAATTTTGAAAAAAAAAAGGAAAAAAGTTATAATGAGAAATATTAATTTTTAATTTTAATGAGTGTATTATTTTATATTGGCAAAAAAATTAATAGAATATATAACTACCTGTGTCATTTAATTATATAATAATAATAAAAGCTTACAATTAAAATTTTATAATAATAAATGAAAAACAAATATTACTACATTAAAATTATATAAAACAATAAACACAAAAATTTACTTGATAAGAGATAATAAAATACAATTATGTAATGATATAATTTAATTAATAAAAATGGTTTTAATAATATTATTTATTTAAATTGTAATTATTATGTTTTTAATTATTTTAATTATTAGTAATTATTAATTGATTTATGAAAACATAATTTAAAAAAATTAAAAAATACGTATATATAATAAATAAAAACTTACCTAAATCAGGCTTAAGTGAATTCATAGTGAGATTCACAAGAATTCAGGCAAAAATTTCTCTATATCATGACAATTGAAAATTAATAAGGAAGAAAATTGGTCCATATGGTGACCGACATTCAATGTATCCAAACAATTTTTTTCTTTTTTTTTTTTCAATTGAAAAAAAGAATGATTCGATTTAAAAAATCGAATTCAAACCATATAAATTTTTGATTTTTCGAATATTCAGCTGATTTGCATCAATTTTATTTAATAAATATTTTTTTTATTTAAAATAAATCGGATCATCAAAATATATAATTATAAATAATGAGGTGTTTATAAGTTTAATATGGTGATAAATGTATTTAAATAAATTTGAGAGATTTCAGATTTTACTCCTTAATTTTTAATTTCCATTTCTAAAAAAAAATAATGAGATACCGAAACTATATGCACATATAATTATAGAAACATGTAAGTATTGAAATCTCACCATCAAGATGCATCATCTCAAAAAAGAAAATTCAAAAGGGTGTCCAACAGAGGAAAAATAAAAAGAAAAGAGAATGAAAATTTTTGGAGTTTCAAATCGTATGGACCACATTGAAGTAAACTTATTTTGGCTTGTTTTGTTTCTTCGGGAATAATCGTATTGACACCGAAATAAAACTTGTCCCATGCAGAATAAGAACCCAAGTGAAACCAATTATATATATATATATATATATTTTTATTATTACTGAAATATTATAGATTTTGATAACATTTAAATAATCGCATGTGTTAATATCACAACACGTCATAAAATTTAAAAACTTTTTATGAACTTCTCAAATTTTTAAAAGTTCTATTTATGAAATAGAAAAATCAAACTATGAACGCCTCTAATTTTATTAAAATTTAAAATAAATGAACAAATCCCTTTAATACTCGTACCACAATAAAATATTGAAAATGGACATAATTGATTATAGTGACCGAATGGAGCCACCCAATATAGGTGAATTGAAAATGACCGGATAAAATCAAGTATATAAGACTGACCTCTTACATACTATCTTTTTAGTATATCATCGGATTATAAATATATGTGTAGTAAAATAGACTGACTTAATGCCCACAATAAATAAAGGTGTGAACTAGTTAAATTCGCATTTATAGGTCAACCGTCCAAAATAAAAGTATGAACTAATTAAATTCATATTTATAGGTCAACTATTTATTACTAATAAACCGCTTGATATATCTGTATAAAAATATTATGCTCAATCCGATAGATATGGCATAGGAGTGTCAAAATGATCGAAGTATATATATCTCGAGTCTAACCCAAAAACGACATTTTTAATTTACAATTTCTCATGGAGCCCATTAAACTTATTTTCACTCACGAAATTTTAACCTCTCAAAATGAAATATCTGCTCAATTAATTACCATTTACATCAAATGTAATATATTTACAAATTAAATTATTACAATATAATTATTTATTTGTATACTAATGTCCAACTTTGAAGATCAAATTTAATATACTTACGGATTAAATTATTATAATATAGTTATTTATAATATATATGAACGATCAACTTTGAAGATTAAATGATATTAAGGGTAACTTTTGATAACAAATGCATAAAATTGTTTAACAATTGAAATCCAAGTTGGAATTGGTTAAAAAATGAACCAAAATCAAAACAACTGAAACCATATCAAAGTTTTGTTAGATTTTGGTTCTTAGCCAAACCCCAAATTAGAACCAGAATTGCATACCTCTAGTTTGAAACATAAACAGTAGTGGGTTTCAAGAACCTGATCGATGTAGAACACTGAGAGACTGATGTACAGAAAATTCATGGAAGTGCCATCATGCACGAGATCATCAGACAAGCAAAACAAATGGGTATTGATAAAAAGCAATCCCATTGTAAGACATGCTTAATTCTGCAGAAACTCTCACGTTTTTATCAGTGATTAGGCTCCATGTCTCCAGCTGCACAATGCCTTAATTACACTGGGAGATTAGATGATGTCCTCTGCAACATTGTCAGACTTTTTGTTCTGCCACTACTTTGAGAAGAAAGTGAGATTCCAGAGAGGGAACTGTCGAAGTTGCCAGTGTCATTCATGGAAGGCCAAGTGAAGACAGGCTTAAATGGAGGAACTTGAGGCGCAGGCAAAGCTCCACATATAATCTGAACAATGGCCTGCGTTTTAGGCCTTTCACTGTCTATAGGATGTGAACAAGCCAACCCCATAAGTAACAGGCTCTTCGCTTCGCTTTCCACAAACTCATTCTTGAGTCTTTCATCAACAGCCTCTTGAATCCGCCCTTCACGGTGGAGCATCCAGACCCAATCCACCAACGAATACAGATGTTGATTGTGATGGATCTTGGTTCCAGGACCTTTGCCGCACACAACTTCGAGGACCACAGCCCCAAAGCCAAATACGTCAGATTCAGGCGTAGCCCTTCCTGTGTGGAAGCATTCTGGAGCAACGTAGCCCATTGTGCCTGCAACTCCGCCGAGTCCTAGCTCAGCGTAAGAGTTTCTTTCATTCTCCAGGGCTCTGGCAAGGCCGAAATCACCTAGCCGAGCGTTGAAGTCCTTGTCAAGGAGGATGTTGCTGGCTTTGAGATCTCTGTGAATGACCTTTTGATCATATTCATTGTGGAGGTAATGTAATGCAGATGCTGTTCCTTCCAGCACCTTGTGTCGCCGACTCCAGTTCAGCGTTTCCGGCAGTGAAGCATCGTAGAGATGCTTCTCCAGGCTGCCGTTTGGCATAAAATCATAAACTAGAAGAAGCTTCCCCTTCTCATAGCACCATCCTGAAAAATAATGTATTAGAGAATATGGAAATTATTCTTTGCTCCAGACAATCACACTACAATGTGTTGGTAAAAAAAAAAAACACTTCAAAGACTAACAATTAATTTTTATTTTAAATGGAAATTAAGTAGCTTGAATAGAATAAGAGATTTATTAAATTTATTCGAATATAATTATCATCGTATTAAATTTAGTTAAATTTTTTTTTATATTACTGTATTGAATCTATGAATCTTTATAAGTGGTGAAAGTTTTTTTTTTATTGTATTATAATGTAATTTGAACTCAATGACTTTTACATGGTAATTTTACTTTAAAAAAATTCATGGGTGGATAAAGTTGTTTCTAGAAGTCTTTATTTAATAAAAAAAAAGTTAAATATGCATCTATAAATTAAAAAACAATTTTAAAAATGGTGAAAACAGGTCCATGATTGGTTCACTTTTCCATGATTAGTGCTCTTTTTTTCATGATTGGTTTCTCTTTAGACAAGGGATTGTCATGATTTCGTACATATTTATGATTTGATGTTAAAAAAAATTATATATTTTCAAAATCTATAGAATAATAAAAGAATTATACGACAACGTTTTAAATTAAAAACCATGACTTGTAAAAATGATAAAAATTCTAAATTAAGACTTGTTTCAATCAGGAAGTTCAAAGAAAAGAGGAGAGGAGGAGAATAATTTCTAGGAAACACAAAGAATTGAAATTGAAATAGATAAAGAATAAAAATCGAGGACTTTAGAACTGGTCACGATTTGATTCCAAATTAAAATTACATCAAATCAATTGATCAAAGTGGGTTGTTTTGAATCAAAATCAGAATTTTTTTTACAAAAAAAAAATTCAGTCATTTAATTTAATCAAAATCACCTCAATCAAATCTATACTAAAATTTTGATTTCTACCTTTGAAATGAGACAAACTAATTTCAATGTGAAATCATTTCAAACCATACCGGACTAATTTAGACAAAAGCAAGATTCGGAAACTCGGTTTGTTGACCTTTCCTTACAGAAAGTCTTCTATGTCTTTTGCTTTTAATATTATGAAGGTGAATTACTATTATCTCCCTCAACTTTTAAAAATTTATCAATTCATCCTGTAGCTCTTAAAACTCAATTAAAACACTAGGGATTAAATTTAAAAAGACATTTATGATGTTAATCGAATGCATAATACAGATAATAGAAAGATTAAATAGTTGAATTTAGAATAGTAAGAAATCTTTTAATTGTGTTTAAAAATTATAGAGATAATAAATTTCCTAAAGACACAATAATCTAAAAGTCTTTGGTGTACGATAATTTATTTTATAAAAAAAAATTTTTAATGAATTTTTAAAAAATTATGTATGAATTTAATTTTTTTTTAGGATAAAAATTTTTTAAATTAAAAAAAATTAAAATTTTTCGTTCTAAACAAGAAAATTATGAGAAAAAAAAATTGAATTCTTAATTTCAAAAGAATTGAATTCTTAATTGCAAAAGAGGGTAATTTTTGAAGTTTTCAAGACCTCAATGCAAAGTAATTTTTTATCCTAAATTTTTATTTTAAATCCTTAATTTTTCCCAGTATTTATATTTATCCCATCTAATTAAAATCTAAGTTCGTATGCAATTTTTTTTTTTCAAAAAAAAAAAAAACTTTCAATATATTTGATGGGAATTTATAAATCTATAGATTCAAATCCATGAAAATAATTGAAAATAATGAAGTTTGTAAAAGAAAAAAAAAAGGAATAGTAATTACCTACTAAACGAACAAGATTCTTGTGGCGAAGACGATGAATGATGGTGAGTTCAGCAAGAAAATCATCTTTTCCTTTAATACTATCTCTGGAAAATTTCTTCACAGCAATATCTTCACTGCTATTTTCATGGAGCACACCTTTATAAACTATCCCAAATCCTCCTTCTCCAAGCTTCATACTTTCATGGAAATTATTGGTAGCCTTTTTCAATTCTTTGTACTTGAATTCCCTCGGCATTCCAGGCAACCATTTCAGCTTTCCAAATTCTTCTGCTCCACCTGCAGCTCCTGATCTTGAAGAAGCTGATGATGATGATGATTGTCTCCTCTTTCTCACAAATCCATATACAACTGTTATAATTGCTACAGTTGCTGCTGGAACGCCAGCTCCAACAACAATCTTCCACCATGATTTTTCATCTTCATCTTCAGGGATTTTATCTATCTGAAAATCCCATTTCAGCACACAGTTCAATTCAATCTGTGGATCGCCTGTTGAAGCCGAAAACCCGAAATAAGAATCTTGTTTCAGGTGCTGTTTCAGATCTATGTTGTGGCTTAAAGCAGGCTCTTCTGGCTTTGAATTTCCTTCTTTAGCAATGTAAACCTGCATGATTTTGTTGGTGCCATTGTAATCAACCCAGATGCTGTAATTAGCACCTGGAGGTGGAGGAGACAGTGTGAGATTGTATTTATCAAGGGAGACTGTTTTTTCTGATCTGATGGAGTTGACATCAATCCCAATATGATCTCCATCTAAATCATCAACATCATCTTGCTTCTGGGTATCGAATTCTATTGCTACAAAGTGGTTTTCAGGGTTAGAATCTGTGGAAGAATTTGTGAGGCCAAGCCATTGACCATGGCTGTGTAATGGAATGCTGGAATTTGGAGCTATAAGAAAAGTCAAGCCATGGCCTGCTTCCCATTCTGATTTCCTGTAAATGTTGATGACGAAGTTAGTGTTGAAGGAGGCCAATATTGAAGCAGACGATGAAGACCAGAGCCTGAAAGGTTGAGGATAAAAGATTCTGCCGGACTTGTTGATGTGGGTCCGATAGAAAGCTTCGTTGAGAGACTCAGGAGTCAGTTGAAGAGCTTCGTTGTAGATGGAAGAATTGCCTTCAAGCTTCAAGAAATTCGAATTCTCCTTGGGAAAACTTGGATATGTGAATTTAGTTTGCTCAGCAGCAGAAGCAGAAGCAGAAGCAAACGCAGACGCTGAAGCTAGAAACACCAGCTTGGAGAGGATTACCAGTGAAATCCAATAAGTAATTGGAATTTGTATACCCATTAGAGAAATTGATTGATAGAGGAAGAAGAAGAAGAAGAAGAAGAAGAAGAAAGAAGATGCATATAGAGAGGGAATGGAGGTAAAGAAGGGAATATATAGAGAAATTCATATTCAATTTCCTAATCATTTTCAAAATTTTTGAACTTGATTATTCCGCTGTTTATTCCTTGGTCTATGGGGAGAGATTAGTTGAATGATTGCTTACAGCGGTTAAAGTTTAACAAGTCAATCCATTCACCTAGTAAGAGTCAGCAATTTCAAGCTATGCTCAATATATATAAACTTAATTTGCTAGGACCAAAAGTAGGTAAAACCTTTTAAATGAAATTATTTTTTATTATTTAGTAGTTACGATGTTAAAAAACAAAGAATGTTGAACTTATTTATTTATTATATTATATTATCTTTTCATAGAGAGGAAACTAAACAAATCCGCAGATCGTGTTAAATAAAGAAAAAGGAAAATAATTTATTTTTTTTATTACTTAGTTTTAATTTAAAAAATCAAAATATTAATAAATATATATATACTGATATTAATAGAATTCAAAGATAAAATTGTTTAATTTTGCATCCAATAAAAATATATTTTTCAATAATTATTTGTCAATTAGAAGAGCTCAGATGGAGGGGTATCAAAACCTTTGAGTTTCATTTGATACAGTTAAAAGCCAAAGTTGATAAGAAGTCGGCACAAAAATTTGTCTCTTTATAGACATGATAAACATCAATACACCAATTTCTTTCCAATATCCCTTTAATCTCCAAAGGAGCATGCTGACAGAAGGAAATCCACTGTCCCAAGACAACTGCAAGCCTTGAAGAATAACCCACAATTCAGCTCTTAGAACTGATGTCTCACCAAAGTTAGCCATAAATCCAACCCTGCATAAATCTAAACTATTCCGAATTAAATCACCACCATATGCAATGCTATCAACAGTAGAGGGAAGAGAACCATCTGTATTCAATAACAACTTTTAAGACATTCTATAAGAAATCCAATGAAAGTCTCTCGCCTGAATTGGTTGAGAAATTTCCTCAAACACTTGTTGGGCATCATGAATCCAACAGTAGTATTGCACAACAGGCTGGTCCAAACAATCCACGTCTGCAATCAGCATTGAATAATATTCAAGTACTATTTTGATATTTATTTAAGCTATTTTAGTGATGATATTGAATTATTATTTAAGAGATTATTTTAAGGATATTCAAACAGACTAGATTTTGTGGTTCCAAAAAATCTCATTTATATGTTTATATAATTCACATCTTCAAAATTTTTTCGGTATACTCTCGACAAGAGGAGAGTTTAGAGGTGGCCTTGGATCATCTGGATGACGATCCAATTAGCGGGAATCTGACTAGAAAGTTATAATTCTATCCATTTTCTCTCTCTTTAAAACTCGTGATTTCAGTCAAGGTTGGAGGTGCCATTGTCGGAGAAGGAAGCCCATGAAGCCAGGAGCTGAACACCGCCAAAAACACCTCGATCCAATGTCGCTGGATTTTGGGTGCAGAAGCTTCGGTGCGTCGCATCTCTCTCTCCTAAGTCTTCTTGTCTCTTCACCCACTACTGCCACCATCCGCCATCGTTTAAGGATGGGAATGATCGTCGGTCTTCTCTTGTCAATGATGGAGCTGTTGTTGTGGTTAATGAGTGGCGGTTGCCAATGGAAAGAAAGAGGGAGAAAAAAGAGAGAGGGAGAGAGAAAAATAGGAAGAGAAAGGGAGCGGAAGAGAGGGGAGGCTACACCTTTTTTCATTTTATTTTTATTTTTATTTTTATTTTTACTACTACAATGTAAATTCTTTATGTTAAATCCAATACTATGATATAATATTATGATCAAATGAATATTTATGACATAATAATATATAATTTAATTAAAATCATAAACTTAAAATGCATTTTAAAGTAATATAATATGGTTATATTACAACTCCACATTACAATTTGAATTAAATTGCACTAATTACTAACAGAATAATAACTAATAAAATAACAAAATAACTAATTTTTTGACATTCTCTTTTAAAAAATATTAAGAATTAATAAAATTAATAACTTAAACATAAAATAATATATACATAAATAAATAATATAGAAAAATTTATCAAATCTAATGACTAATTTAATATTTCAAAATTAAAATTTTTCAAAATTATAATATTATTAAAATAATAATCTTTAATTAAAATAAAAATTTTAGATAATTATACTTATAATTTTAATCCGATGATAAATACATTTAAAAAATTTTAAATTTTATTTTTTTAATTTTTAATTTTCATTTAAAAAAAAATACTAATTGTGAAAGTTGAATAAGGCAATTAAGATTAAAAATTTTAATTTGACAATCATGTTTAGTATTTTAGGAAATAATTTAATTAAATTGAGGTAAATAAGTTTTTATTTTGTTTTTAATGTAATTTTATTTTATTTTTTCACATTCATGGGCTATATCACTAGGTCCACCATCATTATTTACTTTGTGCCATTTATGTATTTTCTTTTCTAATATATTTAATTTATTTTCATGAAAATATTTCAAATATGTAAAAAATGGTATGGTTTTTTCAACTTGTTCACAAAAAGCAAAGAATTGTTTTTTAAGTAGACTTTGCTCTTTTCTGGAATAGAGTTGTAAAAATATGTCCCTTTTCCCCCGGTTTTGATCTGACATGTAGTCAGCTTGAATTTGGTCTTTATCAATTGTAAAGGTTTGAGTTAAGGTATTAATTGTAAAAGTACTCTCTTCATAAGGTTGACTAAATTGTCCTTGTCTAAAAACGCCTTCTTGTATTTTTATTCCTTGGGTAGTAGATTGTGGTATGGTTTGATGATTAAAGGTTTCTTCTACAGGTTTGGTACCTGAAGTCTCTCCTACAAAGGGTCCTTGGTAATTAGGAATAGTAGAGTCTCCTGATATACTTGTATCTGTCTGTATATCTATGGTATGTCTTCTACGGGAGGATTCTAAGGAATGTCTAGATGGTTGATATATACTAGGGGTGGTTTGTCTAAAAGAATTAGATCTTTTAAATTTTAATTCTACTGTTCCATCATTATTTTGAATAATATAATCTATTTATGTATTTTCCTTAGCAGGTAAACTTGGCATGGTTTTGACTGGATATTTCCATGTTTCTGGTAGACTGACATCTTTCCATTGTATCGCTTTTGGTATATTTATATTAGTTTTGGTTTGGTCAATTTCCCAAAAAATTGTTTCTCCTGTTTGTCTATTATGATCAATGGCATTAGGACATAATCCTGTATTCATTATTTTATAATTTAATCTATAAAATATTTCATAAATATGGGATCCTTTTAACATATTATAATTATGTGTTAATATGTCTAATGTCAATATTTTCATTATATGAGGGTCTGTTAATGAAATTGTAAAATTAGGGAAACAGTTTGAATATATTGGTCCATTCGTTAAACTAGTTTCAAATAATCCTAATAAAGAATCTTTGTAATTAATATGTAATACCCGGCTCGAGTCCGGCATCGGAATTCCTGTAGTCCGGTGGAATCTTGGGTGTCGGAACCCTCGAGAAGGGTAATGCATATGTTTTCCAAGGTATTTTCACTTGTTTTCATGTTTTGAAGTGTGAAAAGCATTGAGTTTTGAAAGAAAAGCAACAAGGGAGAAATGCAAAGGTTCGGCCGCCGAAGGTCACTTTCGGCCGCCGAACATTGCATGGTTGCGGCTTCACGTTCGGCTGCCGAAGGTGGTCTGGCCAGCCACCTATAAAAGGGCCAAGGGTCGGTGGAAGGAGGTTATTTCTCCTCCACTTGCAGCCAGAGGTGAGTTCCAGCCTCTCCTACGTTGACTTTCATGTTTTCCATGATTTTCATCAAATCTTTCAAGAGTTTTAAGAGTTTTGGTGATTTATGAAGGTTTTGAGCAAAAGAACCAAGGTTTGAAGCTTGGAGCTTTGGAAGAGCTTTTCTTCATATCTCCACGTTAGGATCCTTCATCCTCACGTTGTGTAAGAGGTAAGTGAAGATCCTGAGCTTCTTTGATGATTTTGAAAGGTTTTATGTAGTTTGTATGGGTAGTATGCATGTTTAGGTTTAGGTGAGGTTTTGGTGATTTGTGGTGTTCCAGCATGTTTAAGTGTTATGTGCTATGTTTGTTTGGGGTTTTAGGGTAGTTTTAGACCCCTTTGTGCATATATATGTGTATATGCTAGTTGGGAGTAGTTGCTATGCATGTTTGTAGGTTTTTGGGCAAAGTTTGCATGAAACAGAGCAGGGTTCTGTCCTTCGGGCAAAACCAGGTTCGGCCGCCGAAGGAAGGTTCGGCCGCCGAACCCCTTGTGGAGGCAGTTTCGGCTGCCAAAGGTTGCCCCCGAAAGCTAGGCTTTCGGTTTAGAAAGAGCCTTTCGGCCGCCGAAAGAGGGAGTTCGGCCGCCGAAAGTGTGTGAGTTTCGTCTCTGGACGAGACCTTCGGCCGCCGAAGGTGCCGCCGAACATGCATGAGTTTCGTCTCTGGAGTGGGGTTTCGGCCGCCGAACCTGCCGCCGAAAGTGCCCTGTCCAGCTTTCTTTTGCATGGTTTATGTGAGGTTTGAGGTTTGTTTAGAGGGGTTTTTGGGGAGTTTCTTAGAGATGTTCTTGAGTGAGTTTGGTCCCTCATTTGAGTCCACCTGTGTAGGTACGGACCAGAGGAATCAGGGAAATCAGCAGTGAGTCCAGTGTCAGAACCTGCAGTGTCAGTGCAAAGATAACCAGAGGTGAGTGGAATTTAACTTAATGTTTTAATATGATAACTGATATTTTCTCATGCTTCATGCATCATGACTATGCTATAGGGTGAGTGCATTAGTGTACACAAAGATGATGCATTGCATTTATCCTTGTACTTGGCATTGCTCCTTGTACATTGCTTATGTGAGACGGCACGGACTTCGTGAGGATTCATTAGCCCTCAGAGGAAGACCTGGAACAGCCCTACGGGGACCAGGCACAACACAAAGACCTGGAACAGCCCTACGGGGACCAGGCACATGGTACTTAGGTACCCCAGATGAGATAGAGGGATTTTTGATCCGTCCGGCCGAGGTGATGTGCTTATATGTTGCATTCCATGAGAGCATGTTTTATCACCTGTTATTTTACTATTCTACTCACTGGGCTATCGTAGCTCATCCCTCTCCCCTAACTTTAGTTGTGCAGGTTCAGAGGTCAGAGAGAACTCAGCAGGGTACAGGAAGAGTACAGAGTATTGTAATAGCTAGTGTGGACATGTAATTGTATAGAGATAGTGTATATGTATAGAATGGTGCTTGACTTATAAGACTTGTAATCCCTTTGTAGCGTCACATGATCAGTTTATGTATGTTTCTTTCTTGTTGTATGAGCAAAACCAGGCTTAACATGATGAGTTTGATCCGCCTAGGGCCATGAGGAGCTCTAGTAGGGATTAGTAGAGAATAGAAAGATTGCATGCACAGGTTAAGCCTTGGAATGAAGAAAAGTTTTATGTGTTTTACAGCAAATGTATGATCATGTATGGGATTTTACAGGTATACACAGGATAGCAGGCTTACTACGGGTCCCGGCGACCTTAAGTCGATCTGGATCCTAGTGCCGGTGGCAGTTCGGTTTCCGGGCTGTTACAGATTGGTATCAGAGCCCTAGGTTCACATGGTCGGACCTATAGAGAGAGAGTTGGGCTCATAGAGAGGTTTAGTAGGTCAAGCACCATAGGAAAAACATGTCCACTAGGATAGGATGTTAGTCCTGTCTATATGCTGATGTGCCATGCCCTGAGTTATGCATGTGCATGTTTTTGATGTGTTGCTGATGTGTTATGTGATTTGTTGTTTTCCAGAGAGTGAAGATGCGAGGAACTCGTCGATCCGCGAGATTGACTGGAGTCCCACCTGTAAGTGAGGGTACAGCTGCTCGTCCACCTGCCTTGCCAAGGGCAAGATCTCACAGGTCAAGCAGGGAAGGAACGTCACGAGACCCTAGAAGGTCTTCTGACGAGAGCAGGAGAGGAGTAAACAGAGGGGGAAGGTCAGTAGAAGAAAGAGGTGTGATGGAAGAGGGTCAGAGTAGAGATGTAAGCATGGGTGTAGGAAGGTCAGAAGAAGGTATGGGGGAATCCCAGGGAGGCATGCAGGCCTCGGGGTTTGGCTATCCACCCTTTCCACAGGGCCCAGAGTATCCGATGGGAGGCACGTCGGATTACTCCAGCTTTGCCCCATATCCACCCTACATGCCATATATGCCCTATCCTTCCTTTTATCCACCATATCACATGTATCCACCCCCACCTGTTCATCCAAGTCCAGTACAGCCTGAAGTGAGGGAACCAGTTCCTCCACCACCACCTCCTGAACCAGTAGCCACTGTTGTGGAAGCACAGCAACCCAGTTCTTCAGGGGGAAGTAAGGTGAAGATGACCGAGTACTTAAAGTTGGATGCTCCTAAATTCAATACAGGAGATGATCCCTTTGAGTATCTCAGTGCAGTTAGAATGATAACAAGTGAGTTGGGAGCAGATGATGGTAGAGCCATTGAGATGGCAGGGTTCACGTTAAAGTGTAAGAAAGCGAGAGAATGGTTCAAGAACTATGTGGACCCGAGACTTGAGAGTATGACATGGGAAGAGTTCGCCAACGAATTTGCTGGATGGGCTTTTCCTGACAGTTCCAGGGAACTAAAGGTTGTGGAGTTTGAGCAGTTGCGACAGACGGAGGAGATGAGCGTTGATGCATATACAGATAAGTTCCTGGAATTGTTGCCATATGTCGGTCAGGCATATGATACAGATCAGAAGAAGGCAAAGAGATATGCCACAAGGCTTCATCCCAGGTATTTCTCTTTGATTCTTCATGCGGAGAAGGAAAGTTTCCACTCTATTGTGGATGCTGCTAGAAAGATGGAGGCTAGTGCCATAAGTCAAGGTGTAGTCAAGGCACAGTCTTCTGGTGTTAAACCAGGTTCCTCCTCACAGAGTACAGTAAGTGCAAGTAAGAAGAGATGGGAGAAATTCAGAGGAAAGAGAGGCAAGTTCTGGAACAGGCTTAAGTCGGGTCTGGGAATGAGTAGTGGCTCCAGTTCTGGCGCAGATTTTCCAGTGTGTAAGAGGTGTGGCAAACAGCATAGAGGAGCTTGTCAGTTGGGATCCACAGCCTGCTATAGATGTGGGCAGGAGGGACATTATGCACGAGAATGTCCTCAGGCGACTTTGGTTGCACCATCCCAGCAGATGAGTACGGGCAGTGTAGTCCAGCCCGTAGTTTCAGCCATACCACCAAGCAGTGGTAGAGGAAGAGGAAGAGGGGCAGCCTCTTCATCAGGGATGGGTTCCCGAGGTGCAGGTCCGTCAGCCCCAGCACGGATTTTCACCCTGACTCAGCAGGAGGCAGACACGTCGAACACGGTGGTGTCAGGTAATCTCATCATTGGGTGTTCCGAGGTGTATGCTTTAATGGACCCCGGTGCTTCTCACTCTTTCATTTCTTCTAGAGCTGCAGAGAGGTTGGGTCTGATAGTGTCTGAGTTAGAGTGTCCTCTATGGGTCAGTGGACCCAAATGTGATCCATCTTTGGCAGAGTCAGTCTGTCGGTTCAGTCCAGTGTGCATAGAGGGTAGATACCTTCCAGCTGACCTGGTGGTTCTAGAGTTGACAGATTTTGATGTCATTCTAGGGATGGATTGGTTATCTACGTATGATGCTACCCTGAACTGTAGAGACAAGGTAGTCAGTGTCAGAGACCAGGATGGGTCAGAGTGTGTCTTCAGAGGAGACAGGAGAGGGACACCTAGGGGTTTGATATCAGCCCTCCAGGCTCGTAGGATGTTAAGGAAGGGGTGTCAGGGGTTCCTAGCTTATGTGAGAGAGCTAGACAGTCAGGTTAGGGAACCATCCTCAGTACCAGTTGTTAGAGACTTCCCAGATTTGTTTCCTGAAGAGCTTCCAGGACTACCACCGGATAGGGAAATAGAGTTCGAGATTGAGTTGATGCCCAATGCCAGACCGATCTCTATTCCTCCCTACAGGATGGCACCAGCAGAGTTGCGAGAGTTGAAAGAGCAGTTACAGGATTTGGTAGCTAAGGGTTTCATCCGCCCGAGTACCTCACCCTGGGGTGCTCCAGTATTATTTGTCAGAAAGAAGGATGGACCTCTGAGACTTTGTGTCGACTACAGACAGTTGAACAAAGTCACTATCAAAAATAAGTATCCATTACCCAGGATCGATGATCTATTCGACCAGCTGGCAGGAGCAGGTTGTTTTTCAAAAATAGATCTGAGATCTGGATACCATCAGTTGAAGATCAGGGAAGGAGATGTATCCAAGACTGCTTTCAGAACCAGATATGGGCATTATGAGTTCCTTGTGATGCCGTTCGGGTTGACTAACGCCCCTGCAGCATTCATGGATCTCATGAACAGGGTTTTCAGGGAGTACTTGGATCGTTTTGTGATCGTCTTTATTGATGATATCTTGGTGTACTCCAGGAATGCAGAGGACCATGCCCAGCATCTGCGGATAGTGCTGCAAACCTTGAGAGAGCATGGCTTGTATGCCAAGTTCTCCAAGTGCGAGTTCTGGCTAAGGAGCATTTCCTTTTTGGGACATGTTGTATCAGAGGACGGTATATCAGTAGATCCCAAAAAGGTAGAGGCAGTAGCCAACTGGCCTACACCCACTACAGTGACAGAGATCAAGAGTTTTCTGGGTTTGGCAGGCTACTATCGGAGGTTCGTTCAGGACTTCTCGAAGATAGCTGCTCCTATGACCAGACTGACCAGAAAGAATCAGAAATTTGTGTGGTCAGAGGAATGTGATGAGAGTTTTGCAGAGTTGAAGAGACGGTTAACTTCAGCACCGGTGTTAGCTCTGCCGATCAGTGATGAAGATTTCACAGTGTTCTGTGATGCATCCCGAGTGGGATTAGGTTGTGTGTTGATGCAGAATGACCGAGTGATAGCTTATGCTTCTAGACAGCTGAAGAAGCACGAGCTGAATTACCCGACACACGATCTTGAGATGGCAGCTGTTATCTTTGCACTTAAGATGTGGAGGCATTACCTCTATGGGGTAAAATGTGAGATCTATACGGATCATAAGAGCCTGCAGCACATCTTAAGTCAGAGAGAGTTAAACTTGAGGCAGAGACGGTGGGTAGAATTGCTCAGTGATTATGATTGTAAGATCCAGTATCATCCGGGCAAGGCTAATGTTGTAGCTGATGCCTTAAGCCGAAAGTCACTTGGCAGTTTATCCCACATTGCAGTAGAGAGAAGACCGGTGGTGAAGGATTTCTACAAGCTCGTGGAAGAAGGGTTACAGTTGCAGTTATCTGGTACAGGTGCGTTGATCGCACAGATGAGAGTGACACCAGTGTTTCTAGAGCAAGTGGCTCTGAAACAGCACGAAGACCCCGAGTTAGTAAAGATTGCCAGGACTGTTCAGTCGGGCAACAGTGCAGAGTTTAGATTTGACGGAGAGGGGATTCTTCGGCACGGTAAGAGGTTATGTGTACCAGATGATAGCAGTTTGAAGGCCGACATTATGAGGGAAGCTCATAATACGCGGTATAGTATTCACCCGGGAGCCACCAAGATGTATCAAGATCTGAGAAAGGTGTATTGGTGGCCAGCAATGAAGAGAGAAGTGGCACAGTTTGTGTCAGCCTGCGAGACATGTCAAAGGGTGAAGCTAGAGCACCAGAAGCCGGCTGGAATGCTTAACCCACTGCCGATTCCAGAATGGAAATGGGAGAACATAGCTATGGATTTTGTAGTGGGGTTACCGGCGACGTCTAACAGACTAGACTCCATATGGGTGATTGTGGATAGACTCACTAAATCTGCTCACTTCATTCCAGTCAGGAGTAACTACTCTGTAGACAAGTTGGCGCAGGTGTATGTCGATGAGATAGTAAGGTTGCATGGAGTTCCAGTGTCGATAGTATCAGATCGAGGACCTCAGTTCACCTCCAGGTTTTGGCGGAGTCTGCAGAACGAAATGGGCACAAGGTTGGATTTCAGCACTGCTTTCCATCCACAGACAGACGGTCAGTCAGAGAGGACCATCCAGACCATTGAAGATATGCTGAGAATGTGTGTGTTAGACTTTGGCGGTTCTTGGAGGCAGCATCTACCTCTGGTGGAGTTTGCCTACAACAACAGCCATCATGCTAGCATAGGGATGGCTCCTTATGAAGCTTTGTATGGGAGGAAGTGCCGAACACCTGTTTGCTGGGAAGAGGTAGGAGAGAAAACTCTTGCAGGGCCAGAGTTAGTTGAGATAACCAGCAAGTTAGTGCCTATCATCAGAGAGAGGATCAGAACAGCTGTAAGCAGACAGAAAAGCTATGCAGACATCCGTAGGAAGCAGATAGAGTTCCAGGAGGGGGATATGGTATTGCTTAAGGTGTCTCCGATGAAGGGAGTGGTTCGCTTTGGAAGGAAGGGTAAGCTAGCCCCACGGTACATTGGTCCCTTTGAGATCTTGCAGAAGATCGGGCCTGTATCGTATAAGCTAGATTTACCGGCTTCTATGGAAAGAATTCACCCGGTATTCCATGTTTCTATGTTGAGAAAATTTGTGTCAGATCCAGAGAAGGTTCTTAGTGAACCTGAGGTGGAAATCTTAAGTGATCTCACCTATGTAGAGCAGCCAGTGCGGATCCTTGACACCCAGATCAGAAAGCTGAGAAACAAGGAGATACCAATGGTGAAAGTTCTGTGGAACCACCACAACCTAGAAGAGTGCACTTGGGAGACTCGGGAGTCCATGCTCCAGCAATACCCATATCTGTTTTAAGGTTAGTTTTTCCCCTTTTCTATGTGTTTATGTTGTGTTAGGGACATTCGGGGACGAATGTTCTTAAGGGGGGGAGAATGTAATACCCGGCTCGAGTCCGGCATCGGAATTCCTGTAGTCCGGTGGAATCTTGGGTGTCGGAACCCTCGAGAAGGGTAATGCATATGTTTTCCAAGGTATTTTCACTTGTTTTCATGTTTTGAAGTGTGAAAAGCATTGAGTTTTGAAAGAAAAGCAACAAGGGAGAAATGCAAAGGTTCGGCCGCCGAAGGTCACTTTCGGCCGCCGAACATTGCATGGTTGCGGCTTCACGTTCGGCTGCCGAAGGTGGTCTGGCCAGCCACCTATAAAAGGGCCAAGGGTCGGTGGAAGGAGGTTATTTCTCCTCCACTTGCAGCCAGAGGTGAGTTCCAGCCTCTCCTACGTTGACTTTCATGTTTTCCATGATTTTCATCAAATCTTTCAAGAGTTTTAAGAGTTTTGGTGATTTATGAAGGTTTTGAGCAAAAGAACCAAGGTTTGAAGCTTGGAGCTTTGGAAGAGCTTTTCTTCATATCTCCACGTTAGGATCCTTCATCCTCAAGTTGTGTAAGAGGTAAGTGAAGATCCTGAGCTTCTTTGATGATTTTGAAAGGTTTTATGTAGTTTGTATGGGTAGTATGCATGTTTAGGTTTAGGTGAGGTTTTGGTGATTTGTGGTGTTCCAGCATGTTTAAGTGTTATGTGCTATGTTTGTTTGGGGTTTTAGGGTAGTTTTAGACCCCTTTGTGCATATATATGTGTATATGCTAGTTGGGAGTAGTTGCTATGCATGTTTGTAGGTTTTTGGGCAAAGTTTGCATGAAACAGAGCAGGGTTCTGTCCTTCGGGCAAAACCAGGTTCGGCCGCCGAAGGAAGGTTCGGCCGCCGAACCCCTTGTGGAGGCAGTTTCGGCTGCCAAAGGTTGCCCCCGAAAGCTAGGCTTTCGGTTTAGAAAGAGCCTTTCGGCCGCCGAAAGAGGGAGTTCGGCCGCCGAAAGTGTGTGAGTTTCGTCTCTGGACGAGACCTTCGGCCGCCGAAGGTGCCGCCGAACATGCATGAGTTTCGTCTCTGGAGTGGGGTTTCGGCCGCCGAACCTGCCGCCGAAAGTGCCCTGTCCAGCTTTCTTTTGCATGGTTTATGTGAGGTTTGAGGTTTGTTTAGAGGGGTTTTTGGGGAGTTTCTTAGAGATGTTCTTGAGTGAGTTTGGTCCCTCATTTGAGTCCACCTGTGTAGGTACGGACCAGAGGAATCAGGGAAATCAGCAGTGAGTCCAGTGTCAGAACCTGCAGTGTCAGTGCAAAGATAACCAGAGGTGAGTGGAATTTAACTTAATGTTTTAATATGATAACTGATATTTTCTCATGCTTCATGCATCATGACTATGCTATAGGGTGAGTGCATTAGTGTACACAAAGATGATGCATTGCATTTATCCTTGTACTTGGCATTGCTCCTTGTACATTGCTTATGTGAGACGGCACGGACTTCGTGAGGATTCATTAGCCCTCAGAGGAAGACCTGGAACAGCCCTACGGGGACCAGGCACAACACACAGACCTGGAACAGCCCTACGGGGACCAGGCACATGGTACTTAGGTACCCCAGATGAGATAGAGGGATTTTTGATCCGTCCGGCCGAGGTGATGTGCTTATATGTTGCATTCCATGAGAGCATGTTTTATCACCTGTTATTTTACTATTCTACTCACTGGGCTATCGTAGCTCATCCCTCTCCCCTAACTCCAGTGGTGCAGGTTCAGAGGTCAGAGAGAACTCAGCAGGGTACAGGAAGAGTACAGAGTTTTGTAATAGCTAGCGTGGACATGTAATTGTATAGAGATAGTGTATATGTATAGAATGGTGCTTGACTTATCAGCCTTGTAATCCCATTGTGGAGTCACATGATCAGTTTATGTATGTTTCTTTATTGTTGTATGTTTATGAGCAAAACCAGGCTTAACATGATGAGTTTGATCCGCCTAGGGCCATGAGGAGCTCTAGTAGGGATTAGTAGAGAATAGAAAGATTGCATGCACAGGTTAAGCCTTGGAATGAAGAAAAGTTTTATGTTTTTACAGCAAATGTATGATCATGTATGGGATTTTACAGGTATACACAGGATAGCAGGCTTACTACGGGTCCCGGCGACCTTAAGTCGATCTGGATCCTAGTGCCGGTGGCAGTTCGGTTTCCGGGCTGTTACATAATATGTCTACAGTCTCTTAATGCTACATGCATACTAGTATTTAATCCTTCTACTGTTAATGGTTTTATGGCAATTTGTACTAATCCTATATGCATAAATCTATATCCTTGATTAATATATTTTAATATGGTCTTTTTACTTAATAGACTCATAGATTGGTTTTCAGAATATAAAGGTACTACTTTTTCTTTTGTTTTAATCGCTCTGGCTGATTTAAAATCTAATATACTTGTTTTATATATTGTATCTATTGGTGTCTTGGGAGGTTTCCAATTTGTTAATTGTTGATTATTCCAAATACTTTCTCTAGATAATATTGTTTTACTGCTATCTGTATTAATATTTAAATCATTTATAAGTTCGTCATTTGGTTGTCTGGACCTAGAAGATCTATTTCTCCTAAATAAACTCATCTTAAAAGTCTAGGGTTTTCGCATACACTTCCTTCTCTACTCGTTCTGCAGGACTTACACCTTTTGCCTGACTTATGACTTTCGTGACACAGTTCCAACCCTAAAAGTTTAATTTGAATTTATCTAAGATACATAAAGTCTTCACTGGCTCTGATACCATAAAACGATCCCAGGTATGATTTAAATAATTTACTTTCTATTTAAAAATTATTATCTCTTAATAATTGGTCTAAATAAGATATCATACGATTAAATAAATCTAAGATTCTTTGAGTTTCTCTGCAATCACAGAGAATATTATGATTTGTCATGTGCCATTCGAATAAATGTGTTCCTTGTCTAATTAAACATGATCTAAAACTTTATACTTCTGCTTTATTTGTTAAATCAACTAAACTTAAATTTTCTAGTGCAGATGTTATGAATCTCATAATTATGTTTTAATTAATATATTCGTAAAAACAATATGCTATAATATAATCTGTTCTTGTTGAGATATAATATTTAAGAATATAACCATGTTCTAATTCAATAATATCAAATAAAACAACAAACATTATTTAATTTATACAATATCAAGAGTACAATAAGGATCAATAATGTCAACAGTATACCAACTTTTACAATCATAACAATAATATAAAATATAAAATTGATTATAAATATGACAATAAAATATTCCTATTTCAATGTTCATGGTTTCTGATGTGCCAGATCAGTTTGAACTGCAAGCACAGAGCATACTTATTGGTCAGGGTTCCTGCACTGTTAACCTGGAAGCCCAGAATTAACTCAGAATGATAAATGTAGAGAGAGAGAATGGTTTGCCGTCAACACGGACTTATACAGTATCAATTGTATAATACAAATATTACAAAATACAAATACAAATTACTTACTTACAAACTTTGTTTAAACATAAACTGCTACGTTCCAGTTGTAGTAAACTTGGAACTCCTTACAAATTGTAGAAAAATAAGCTAGACTAAGCATGAAGTACATAGAGAGAGAAATTTCTTGGTGAATTTCGGTGTGTCCTTCTTTGAGTATGATAGTGCCTTATATAGGCGACGGACTTCAAATGTTTCTGCATTTTGGTTGAGCGGTCCGTGAGTTGGCTTTGTCTTTTTCTAGTAGTGCTTTGTCGAGTCACTTGTCTTTTTCTCTTTTACTTTTTCTTTGTCTGCTTTGTCTTTTTCTTTCAGTGCTTTGTTGAGTCACTTGTCTTTTTCTCTTTTTCTTTTTCTTTGTCTGCTTTGTCTTTTTCTTTCAGTGCTTTGTTGAGTCACTTGTCTTTTTCTCTTTTTCTTTTTTGTCGGCCACTTGTTGTTTTTTTCTGGTAAGTGCTTCTTATCTTTGTTGCTTACATCATATGCTTTGTGGGTCCTGTGTGGGCCATTTATATCTCTGCTTGGGTGAAAAAATCATCATTGTCGTTGGAGAGATCTATAGGAGAAGAGACAGAACTTTTGGTTTCTTTTATTTCTTCCAATAATTTGTCATATTCTTCTTCTGAAGTACATTTGGCCATTTGGGCCATGACTTGTTGTTTCCTGACTAGGAATGTTTCTTGTTTGGTAATTTGAATTGGGCTCAAGGTTTTACAATATTGTGGTTGAGAGGACAGAAATTGGTCTACAGCTTTTGGGCTACAATTATTTGGATCGGTCTTAGTCCACCATTTTATTTTGTATTTGCGGACGAGATTTGGTATTTGAAAATTATCTAGGGTTTGGTCTTTTATTTGGTATTCTGACATATAAATCCACGGGATATGAAAAAGGTAGGAATAAATAAGCCATTTAGGAGATGTGATAATATGGTCAGGTAATTGGGCATTATCAAAAAATTGATCATGGGCTAGGTGAACTGATTCTGGTATAATACTTGAATCTATACCAAATTTATTCCACCAATTATGGAACCAATAAGGTATTGGATAGGGAAAGTCATCAGAGATATAAAAGAAAAATGAAATCGACATTTGGTCATTTTGCTTTAGAAACATTCGTTCCCAAGCACTTTGATAATCATAGTAATTAAATTTGGTCAATTGTCCATTGGACAAAGAAATATCTTTACTTTTGTGAGGCTCTTGTCCCCAATCAGAAATGGTGAGAACTTTGGTAATTCTTACTTTGCAATATCTTATTTTATTCTGAATATGAGGATCAAAATTATTATGCATAATTATAGAATTGGTTTTAACAAGGATAGACTCATAAAAAGACTGATTTTTAGAGAAATTGTCTGGAATATAGAAATGAGTTTTTGGGAAAACGGAGTTGCACATCTGGTAGGCATTAAGGTTTGGATTTTGTATCCAATATTCTGGTTCTATGGTAAGAATAATGTCTTCAATATTTTTGTAACTATATTCTGATTGCTCTATTGGTGAGGATCTCATTGGTGATGGATTTGGGTTTGAGCTTTGTCCTGTGACAGCTTGCTTGAAGGTAGAGGGAGTGATTAACTCTTGAGGTTGTAAAGGGGTAAATTTATTTAGTAAAGTAAATTGTGGGCTTGGTGACTTGGGCTGAGGAGAACTTGGTCTGACAATAAGGGCGCTGGACATTGGGCTTAAGGGCCTACTCATTATACTTGTACTACTAGTAAACATGGGCCTATGCATGTATGTATTTTGTCTAGGACTTTGTCCTGATATTGATGATAAGTTTAAATTTGGTCGAGGACTTTGTCCCGAAAATAAATTGATATTTGCATTGGTCAAATTGGCTTTTTGTCTTAAAGAGACTTTTGGTGTTTCTTCCTTGCCTTTATCCTTGTTCATGGTGTTCCCTGCAAAAATTCTCTGGTTAGAAAATCAGCTATGGAATTATCAGTTCCTTTAATATGTTCAATTTCAAACTCAAAAATAGACAAAAATGCTTGCCATCTAGCAAAAATATGTTTGGCTGCAAGATTTTTTACATCTTTGGTCAAAACATCTTTCGCAGCTTTACAATCAACTCTAATGGTAAACTTTTGATTTAATAAGTCACTTTGGAATTTTGTAACACATAAAACTATTGCTAAAATCTCTTTTTTAATTGTAGAATATTTTTCTTGTGTAGGATTCCATATACCAGAATAATATCTTATAATATAATCTTTATGGTTTATATTCTGTTTTAATATTCCACCATATCCTTGGTCAGATGCGTCTGTTTCTACAATCTTAGGATAATTTGGGTTACAAAGGTTTAAACATGGTAAAGTTTTTACATGCTTTTTAATTTCCTGTATTAATTTAGTATGTTCTTCTGTCCATGGTTTGGGATTCTTTTTTAATCTATTGTATAATGGTTTGCATAATATTCTTATATTTGGTAAGAAATCAGCAACATAATTTAAAGAACCTAAAAATCTTTGTAATTGGTTTTTTTCTTTAATCTCATTAGGAAATTTATCTACAAATTCTATACTTCTCTGGATTGGTATTATAGTATTTTGATATATTTCATGACCTAAGAATCTAATTTTTGTTTGAAAAATTTTTATTTTGGGTTTGGATAAAACCAATCCATTTCTTTTTATGATTTTATAAAAGATATGTAAATGCTTAATATGTTGATCAATGTTTTGACTAAATACTAAAACATCATCGATATAAGTTATGATAAAATCATATGGTGTAAAGATGTCATTCATAATTTTCTGGAATTCACTTGGTGCATTTTTTAAGCCAAATGGCATAATGTTCCATTCATACTGTCCAAATGGTACGGTAAATGCTGTTTTATATTTATCTTTTTCATCTATTTGTACTTGCCAAAAACCTGATTTCATATCAAATTTTGAAAAGATTTCTGCTTTATATAATCTATTTAAGAGATCTTGTTTGTTTGGTATGGGATATCTGATCCATCTTAAAACCTTGTTTAATGGTTTATAATTGATTACTAATCTTGGTGCACCTCATTCTATCTCAGCATTTTTAATAACATAAAATGTTGCGCATGACCATGGTGATTTACTTGGTCTAATTAAATTTTTGTTTAATAAGTCTTGAATTTCTTTTTTACAAAATTCTAACATTTCTTGGTTCATTTGAATAGGCCTGGCTTTAGTGGGTATATCTTGTTCCTTAAAATCAGGTTCATATGGTAAAGTTACTATGTGCTGTTTTCTATCCCAAAATGCTGTTGGTAAATCTGAACATAGGTCTTTTTCAAATTGTTCTTGAATTGTTTTAATTTGTTGTTTAATGTTTGAATTTTCTAACTGTTCTTCTATTCTAATAGAATGTAAATCTTTCTTTACAAATTTTATTTGGTTTTCTAGATTATTAATTTTACTTACATTTTCTTGTTGAAATAAATTTACATCATGGTAATTTATTGGGGATATAAATTGGAAAAGAATATCTTGTCCTAACACATTGGTTTCTAATCCTAATTGTGTTACCTTAAAGGGATATAGCATTTGTAAAAATGGATTTCCTAATATGATTTGTGTATTAAGGTTTTTTATTAACATGAAACTGGTTTTAAAACAAATTTCATTATTACAAATATGTGCACTTGGTATTTTGTAATCTATTTTTACTTTGGTTGAATTTGCTGCAGATAATGTCTGTTTAGTCTTATGAAAATATCTACTTGGTATTATTCCTTGATCTATACAGTTCATGTCAGCTCCTGAATCTAACATGGCAATGATTTTTAAGTTAAAATCTTTAATTGTCAAATTTATTCGTACATACCATTTTTGATATTTAATTCTAGTAATATCATTAAATTTTAATGCTTGTTCATCTTCTGTGTCTGTGTCTACTAATTTTTCTATTTTTGTTTTGTCTTTTCCTGAACTCTGTCCTTTACTTTGATCTTGATTTTGTTTAGCATGTTGATTCTGTTCTAATTGGTCACATCTATATTTTAATTGTCTAACTTCTAATTTTAATTGTCTTATTTCTGATTGTAAATCCATAGAAGAAATTATGGTTACTGATTTTTTATTTTTAAACATTTGTTCAATATCTTCAAACTTTGTTAGAGGTTCAGTTTCTTGTTTTTTTCTTCATTGATTAATTTGGTTAATTTTTTAAACATTTTACGTTTTATATTAGAATCTTGCACTTGCTCTATTTGTTCTAATACTTGGTGATATTCTGTTAAAACATTTATCTTATTGTTACAATTGCAAATTTCTCCTTGACAATCATGGCCACTATCTGTACTACTATTTATTGTTTCTGAAGAATTGTCACTACTATATTCATCATCTAATTCTGAAGAGGATAATTTAATTTGGTCAATCTTATCTAATAATTGTTCTATGTTGTCAATTTTTAATTCTAAACCTAATTCGTATATTTTCTTTCTAGCAGGACATTCTTTTGCATAGTGTCCTTTCTGGTTGCATAAATAACATGTTATATTATTTTTATTATTTGGTCTTTTGAAGTTATTTTTTCTATTATAATTATTTCTTTTAAATTGTTTTCTTCTGAAGGGTTTCTTATCTATTTGTTTATTATATCGTTTATTTTTGTAATTATATTTTTTATAAATCTTTTCTGCCTTAAAAGGTCTATATTTCTTCTGTTTATGCCTCTTTATGGTTCCGAAACCGAATTGTTCACACCAATTTCCTAGTTCTTTTTTAGATTGTCTATTTTCTATTTTTAATTTCTATTGTAATTTCATATCCCTACATAATCTTATTCCTGTTAAATTGACACATGTTATTAAGTCTCCATATGTTAGATCATCGTATGATATATGGCCAAATTTTTGTTCAATTGTCTCTTTTACTTTTGTTGCAAATAATCTTGGTAGTCCTGTTAAGAACTTTTCTTTCCAATGATATGCATTCGGATCTGCTAGAGCATAAACTCTTTTGAGAAAATTGTCTTTATACCATCTAAAATTTTCTAGTTTTCTACATTTTAGGTTTTGTAGGATTTCACTGTTTCTTTCTGTATATAAATCTAAGTCTCCTATGAAATGTGATATAATATTATATACTAGATATGCTAAGGTAAAAGATTGTGGTTGTCCTGTTGCTGGGTCAATAACTGGTTCACCTGTGGTACTATCAATTCTTCTTGCTATTAATATATTTGTTTTTATCTCATTACTTAATAATTTATCCCACCAAGTTCTTAATTCTCCAGTAAATCCTAATATGATATTTTCCGCGGCATCTCTTTTTGTAATACCAACTCTTTGTTTGTAAATATTTCCTACGATGACCATTTCTTTGGTTATTTGTATTATTTCTGTTTCTGATAGATCATCTATGTTCCATTCATAAATATTTTTTGCATTATATTGTTTTTGTTTTCTATCTAAAATTTTCAGATCATCTGGTCTATTATTTTGTCTTTCTATGATATTTATAGGAACATCAATATCTTGGTCAGAATCTGTTGCTTTTAAGGGATTGTATATAGTTTCATCATCTGAAGAGGAAGAAGTTTCATTATATTCATTAAGAATAGTTATTTTTCCTTTATCTTTATTAGTTTTTGGTTCTTCTATTTTTATTCCTCCTGAAGCACTAGGTGTTGGAGATGTACTTTGTTCATTTATTATTTTTTGTAATAATTTTGACATATCACTTAATTCTGTTTTTGGATTTATTGTAACTGTATCAATTGGATTTTGTGATGGTGGTATCATTTTTGTGAATGTTTTATTAATTTGTTTTTTAGCTGGATCTATATCATATGGTTTTGGATTACTATATCTTTGAGATAAATATATAGTGTTTGGTTTAGGTGTTATTGGTGATGGTGCCTGTGGTGTTTCTATATGTTCTATATTTGTAATTTCTTCGTGATTCCTATCTATTTTTTCTTCCATCCTATCTAATTGTTGTCCTATTATATGTAATGTTACATTAGTCCAATTATTTTGTAAATTAATATCTCTTATGTCATTACTCTGTATATTTTTAGTATCTACAATTGGTTGCATTCCATGAGATATTTGGTTCTTTTTGAAAAATACTCTATCTAGTGGTGGTCTTTCACATTCATGAGCTATATCACTAGGTCCACCATCATTATTTACTTTGTGCCATTTATGTATTTTCTTTTCTAATATATTTAATTTATTTTCATGAAAATATTTCAAATATGTAAAAAATGGTATGGTTTTTTCAACTTGTTCACAAAAAGCAAAGAATTGTTTTTTAAGTAGACTTTGCTCTTTTCTGGAATAGAGTTGTAAAAATATGTCCCTTTTCCCCCGGTTTTGATCTGACATGTAGTCAGCTTGAATTTGGTCTTTATCAATTGTAAAGGTTTGAGTTAAGGTATTAATTGTAAAAGTACTCTCTTCATAAGGTTGACTAAATTGTCCTTGTCTAAAAACGCCTTCTTGTATTTTTATTCCTTGGGTAGTAGATTGTGGTATGGTTTGATGATTAAAGGTTTCTTCTACAGGTTTGGTACCTGAAGTCTCTCCTACAAAGGGTCCTTGGTAATTAGGAATAGTAGAGTCTCCTGATATACTTGTATCTGTCTGTATATCTATGGTATGTCTTCTACGGGAGGATTCTAAGGAATGTCTAGATGGTTGATATATACTAGGGGTGGTTTGTCTAAAAGAATTAGATCTTTTAAATTTTAATTCTACTGTTCCATCATTATTTTGAATAATATAATCTATTTATGTATTTTCCTTAGCAGGTAAACTTGGCATGGTTTTGACTGGATATTTCCATGTTTCTGGTAGACTGACATCTTTCCATTGTATCGCTTTTGGTATATTTATATTAGCTTTGGTTTGGTCAATTTCCCAAAAAATTGTTTCTCCTGTTTGTCTATTATGATCAATGGCATTAGGACATAATCCTGTATTCATTATTTTATAATTTAATCTATAAAATATTTCATAAATATGGGATCCTTTTAACATATTATAATTATGTGTTAATATGTTTAATGTCAATATTTTCATTATATGAGGGTCTGTTAATGAAATTGTAAAATTAGGGAAACAGTTTAAATATATTGGTTCATTCGTTAAACTAGTTTCAAATAATCCTAATAAAGAATCTTTGTAATTAATATGTCTATAGTCTCTTAATGCTACATGCATACTAGTATTTAATCCTTCTACTGTTAATGGTTTTATGGCAATTTGTACTAATCCTATATGCATAAATCTATATCCTTGATTAATATATTTTAATATGGTCTTTTTAAATGTATAAGAGAGACATTTTAAATTAATTTAGATATGATAAATAAAGTTTTTTTAATTATTAATAAAATAAATATTTTCAAAAAAATGAAAAACTAATCTGTGCAAAATAAATATTTTTCATTAAAATTGTAATTTTATATTAATGGAAGTTTTTTTTTCGAATATACTAATGGAGTTGATTACAGGAATTTATTAAAAAGCCGTTATACAATCTATTATTTTAATAATAATTATTATGAATTTACATGAAAAATAAAAATAAATGCCTTACTTATCCTGCGGTACCAGATAATGTAAAAAAATCATCCCGTTTGCTTTGAATGGATTGGGGTGGACTAAGACTTGGCCATGAGCCGGTGTCGGTTCGGTTTTAGTTTGAAACTAACGGTTTGATTTATTTTTTAAATTAAATCACACTTGATTTAATTTAAAATAATTCTAGATGATTTTAATCTGGTTCCAACTCGATTTTAAAATATTTATCATTTCAATTTTAACTATATTTAAATTATGAACAGTTAAATTAATTTTAATTTTAAAAAATTTAACGATGGAAAATTTAAATAAAATATAAAAAATAAATATAAATCTTAAATATTATTAAATATATATTTTATTAAAAAAGTAAATCATAAAATATATTCATTTATATGATATAAAAAATAAAATAATATAAATATAATATAAAAATAAAATAATATTATATTTAAATATAACTAATATTTTTACATTCAAAATTTTAATTTGGTGGTAAGTGTATATGAGTAATTTAAGAGGTTTCAAACTTCTACTCTCCCGATCTCTGATTGAAATAAAAAATGTAATTAATATTTTTTAAAAATTAAAAATAAATTTAAATTTAATTATTTGATAATTTAATTTATTTATTATTATTTTTAATAATATATTTTTTAAAATGATTTATGTAAAAAATAAAAAATTAAATCAAAATCGAATCCCTGGTTTAAAATCGATTTTAGTTCACAAAAGGAAAATCATAACCGATCTTCTAGTTTAAAGTTTTGATCTGATTTAAAAATCAGAATCAATTGATCAGTCTCATCCCGTGTTTAACAGGTGCAATTTCAGTTCGGTTGACGATACAAACCGAACCGTGGCCATGTCTAGGATGGACTCCATAACAGATAAATATTAGGAAAAAAGAATAAACAAACAAACAAAAACAAAACAAAACGCCTTTCTGCTTGGTTTCTCTCTCTATCTCTCTGCTCTGAGCTCTTTCCTTGTTTCTCTCCTTCTCTCCTCTGCGAAACACTGTCACTTTGCCATTTTCTTTTCTTTGGGAAAGAAAACGCACGCGACAATAGAGAAACAGAGAAACACAAGCACCAGGTGCTTGTTCATTGGCTTCTGAGTAAAGGGTTGTTTGTGTTTGGACTCAGTTGATGCTTCCTTGTAGACGCTGTACGCTCAAAAGGGTATGCTTCTTCTTCCTCAACATGTATTTTCTCCCCTCTTTTCCTCTATTTTACGTTTTGGTGATTTGCATAACAATTTTGCATGTAGTGTTTTCTCAGTAGGTAAGTTACTCGTAATTTTCTCCTTCAGCCGTTACTTGGTTTTGCGAGCTGATTTTTCTTTTTTCTTTTTTCCTTTTTTGTTTTTAGGGTTTCAGTTGTTATTCTCTTTAACAAGGGTGGCTGAGTTGGTTGTTAAGTTTTTATACGGATTTTGGTAGCAATACTATACTATAGATATGACTAGTAATGAAATGGAGCATGCTAAAGAAGCGGGGAAAGATGTGGAGGAAACAGTCAATATCAATTTAAATGATGCTCTACTTGAAAGGGAAGCCAAGGGCCCTCCTTTGTCTCACTCTGGGGATCAGGAAGCTCAAAACCTAGTTAAAAATGGGGAACTGAGGGCAGAGGACAAGGATGGTGTTACCAAAGATGCAATGGACAAAACAGTTGTTCAGGTAGAAGAACAAATCCCAGGTGGAAATGTTGCAGATATTGTTGGTGCCAAAAGTCCTGAGGCTTTTAATGATAACAAGGCTGGAAATGCTACTAGTGATAGTGAAGTCCAAGAAAATGCAACTAGTGGTGGTAACATCCAAGCCAAAGCCAAAGCCAATGCCAATGCCGATGGAATAAATGGTGACCTTCTGAATGTGAAATTTGACTCTGTTGATAGTGCTGATAATGGTGCCAACGAAATTAACAATAATGCAGATGTTAAAAATGAGGATAGTCATATCCAGCTCTTGAATGAAAAGTCTTTGGAGACCAAAGCTGAAGGTTATGAGAAAGTTGATGATCATAAGAATGTGGAGGCAGTGAAAGATGTTGTGACCAAGATGGATTTGTCTCCATCACAGACTACAAAGGAGATGGCAAAACCCAGTTTGGATGAGGAGCATGGAGCCACCATGAGCACTCCAAACAAATCATTCCTTGTAGAACCTACTTCATCTGAGGGCTATGAGTCAGGAACAGAAGAGGAGCAAGCTGCATTTATGAAGGAGGTTGAAACTTTTTATAAAGAAAATAACTTTGAATTCAAGGCCCCCAAGTTCTACAAAGAAGAACTGAATTTGCTCAAGTAAGTTGTTACTATTTGTTTGCATTCTAGTTTGAAAGCTTATGTGGTATTCATTAGAAAACCTTCCAGCTACGTGTTACTTATCCTACCTTTTTGTTTGATTTAGGTTATGGAGAGCTGTGGTCAAACTGGGAGGATATGAACAGGTTTGCCTTCTTTCCATCCGACAATTATTCATCTTTTATCAGGCTTCATTTGTTTGCAATGCCTTGAGAAGTACGCGCCTGTGTTATGATAAAATATAGAACATGTGTTCCAGACTCTTAATTGATTAACTATGTTAGACTTATTACATATTTAGATGTCAGGAACTTAAATTTCCCTCTTTATGTTTTGGACGGATCTGATTGCAGCTTATCTACAATTATTCAACTGAACCATAAAAATTTTCTACTTGATTATGATTGTGCTGTAATTTTGAGTTGATGGATGGTTAATCTTATAGGTCAGAACAAGCTGACATATATTCATGTATAAATGAATAAAAGGGAAATAATCAGTTGATTTTATTTTTATAAGCAAGACCCATGCTGTATTTGTTGTTATATGGCTTTCAATTTATTAAACCAGTTAAATATTTGGGAAATATACCAATAAGTTCAACTTTCTTTTTTCAAAGGATAAATATATTGAATTAAAATTTTATTTGCAATGAGATCTTTTTTGAATTGTTCTCCCTAAAGTAGTTTTAAAATTATAAAAGGTTTACTAGTTTCTTTCGAGTACTGGAAATTTCTTTAAGGGGAGTGGTGCCACTGTTTAAGCCTTGACTTCCTGAATTATGAGATAGACCCTTCATACTCCGTCCTATAAGCAGATTTACTAAAGCTTGTGTCTTTTTATCCCCTCTCCTCTTTTCTGTCTCTCTACCACCTTTCTGCTTCAGATTAAAAGTATAACTATTAAATTTTTTTAATCAATAATTCAGTGTACAATTTGTTCATCCAGTAATCTGCTACTGAACTTCAAATGCATTAGTTAGCTGAATCTGAACCTTGTCAAGCATTACTAACCTTTTTTCTATGATAAAGCACTTTACTGTAGTTCTCGATGTTTACTTTCTCTTTGTTAAATTTGGGTCAGGCCTAACTCACCCCAAAAGCTAGATCAATGGGGAGGATTGCTTATGGCTCATATAAGAGGCACATTACCCCTTTCCACAACCGATATGGGATTCAACACACCCCCTCATGCTCAGAATTTTTACTGGTGCGTGGCACATTTATGGGGCGCCCAACATCGGATGGGGAGGCTCTGATACCATGTTAAATCTGGGCCAGGCCTAACTAAGCTAGGTCTAGGGGGAGGATTGCCTATGGCTCATATAAGGGGCACATTACCCCTTTCCACAACCGATGTGGGATTCAACACTCTCCCAATCTGTATTTTTTAGTTAATATTGGGTGTTGACTATTAATTGTTGATAACAAAAGGATTACTAATAATAGCTCGACATAAATTTGAAATTTTCTTTTAAAAAAAGTGACAGGATATTCTGAGGTCTTTTTATGATGAATGTACGAAGGATACTAAATAATATTTTCCAAAAAATTGAACTTGTTTGGAAAAAGAGTTTCAGAAAGCGAAATTATAGTAGTGGAAACAAATGTGTCTGACCTTTATGAACTGGTCCTTGCCGGTACGTTTTCCTACAGTGCCTTTTTATTGAACTGCTTATCCCTAAGTGACTTGCTAAATTGAATGTTGTTTTTCTCATTCCCATTTCTTTCCATCTTCCACAGTTCCTGCTTTCAGTATCTGATTAGTTATCTTTTCACAACTTGCTGGAGATATTATTGATTTACTGTTGATCCAAAATACAAAATTTCTTAAAAGTGGTTTCATGTGACGTCTCAATTGCTTGTAAACCTTTAGAATATCATGCACCTTTTTGTTGGTTCTTGAGAAGATATTACAGGGTTTCTTTTTGTTTATGACCATTTACAGGTGACTTCATGCAAATTATGGCGGCAAGTGGGAGAATCATTCAGACCCCCAAAGTAAGGATGACTCTGATTTTATTTGATATCTGACAATGACTTCTATATTATGTTTACAGTTTCTGGGAATAGAAGAGGAATGCATTTACCTTCTATGTTTGGGTGATTAGGTAGTAAATTACTGTGGTTGTCTGCTGGATAATTGTGTTAGTCTCATTGTTTGCAAGAGTTGAAAACAAATTGGAATTGAATGCTTTTATTGATAGTGTTTGAGTTTGCTGGATTTGCATGTAGGAAGTTTTCCTATAACTTTGAGCTATAGGTTTCTTTACTAGAATCTTACAAATCCTCAATATCTATGCTCTGGTTTCGCTATGATGCTCTAATTTATTGGTTTCAACTTTTTTTTTTTTAGTTGTTTTGGATCAAGTTAATTCTTCATTATGGTTTTGAACTTTTGATTGAACAGGACCTGCACTACTGTCTCTTGGACATTCCGAATTTTCTATGAGAAGGTAATGTGCTCTAACTGATAACTATATCTATGGAATTATTACTTCCTAGGATTCATAATCATCATTTTATGCAGGCATTACTTGAGTATGAAAGGCATAAAATGCATTGTGGGGAGCTCCCTTTTTCTGATGCTTCCTTGACAGAGCCCATTAGAGTTGAAAATCAGGTAATCTGAAATATCTAATGCATATGACTGGATTTAAGTCACTGTCATGGCTGTCTTCAAAGGTAAAATAAAAACAGGCTTGTGATGGCCATAATACAATTGTAATAGCTTATCATTGTGCAAATTATTTCTGAAAATTTTGCAAAGTTCATGAAATGAATAGGTAAGTATAAATGTATCAAATACAAACATTAAGACCATCATTTTCAGACATCATTAGCATTAATCAATTTAAAGCTAAAATAACTATGTAGATAGTAAAGATTAATGCTCCATATTATAAATTTAAGAAAATACCTAGTGTCAAATATTCTTCAATGGAAAAGTAAAAAGACCATAAACAAAAATAGATAACTTAATTTTCGCAAGAGATGTGTAGAAGAAGAAATATAGTTGATGATCTTTAGCTCAAGAGAGGAGAAATGAAAGATTTGTAGGAAGAAAACTTTTGATGAAAGTTTTGGGAGAGAAAGTGGGACACGACAGCTTAAAACTCCCCATACTAGATGAAAAAGAATGAGAAATAGCTGCTAAAAAATAAGTGAGTAATGGACTGTTACCATTAATTATAAGTAAAAAATGAATGTTACTCTGAATTAATGGGAATAATGGACATTGTAGGAACATATTTTCTTTTGGTAACGGGAGGGAAAAAAAGCACATAAATAGTGGCTGTTACATTTTAAAATCATCAAGATTATGGAGTTTTAAGTTTTGTTGATATATATTCTTCAATCTATCAATCCAATGTGGTTGCATTGAGGACTTTAATTTCTCAGTATAAGTGTAGCAAAATTCCTATGTGGAGGAACAAAGGGTACTTGCAATAAGGAAGTAAGGTGCAGGAGATAAATTTTCTGGAGTCCTTTTGTGATGGTTGGAAAGTTGGAAGGTAGTCTGTTATAACTCTAGATTTGTATGGGGTCTGTTTCTGGTTGCCTTCTTTGAGGATTGGTTATTTAAGGCATGATTTTGATGTGGTAACCTTACTGGATAGCATGGGCATGCTCATTTCATTTGCTCTTGTTTTGCATATTTTCTTGCTTGTTTGCTTCTATATTTGCAATTTGAATTTAGATTCTGTTGCTTCCTTTTCTTAGATGATTATGTACATATGTTCTGTTAGGAATCTGGTTTACTGTCCTAATAAATTTGATTACAGGCAGTAGGAAGTCAAGCTGCTGGGTCGGGTAGGGCAATAAGGGATGCTGCGGCTCGTGCCATGCAGGGATGGCACTCCCAACGTCTCCTTGGTAATGGTCAGGTTTGTGATCCAATCATCAAGGTGTGTGGACAACTTCTAAGCTTGATGATTAAATTTTTGTTCCCTGCCGCATTCCCAGCATTTAGACAAGACCTTTTTCCTTAACTTGCTATTTCTTTTCTTTTTCTGAGTTAGGATAAGAACTCAAATTCTACTCCAAAGAGTGACAAGCAGCTAAAATCCAATGGTATAACTAATTATGGATCAGTATCTTCTGTACTTTAGATGCAAATATCTCTCTGAACTTGGATTGTTGACTCAGGTTTACTGAAGCGTAAAAAGCCATCAACTGTTGAGCGTGCTGTCCATGTTCCTCGTATGAAAACAATGAAACTGCAGTTACTATCTCTGGTTACTCTGTTGTCATAGGCATTGACTGACTGTGAAACATAATACCCCCAATTTGAAAGTGCTGAAATTGGGGTTTTTCTTTGGCAGGGCAGATACTATGGTCATTGACATTGGACCTCCAGCTGATTGGGTGAAGATCAATGTGCAAAGGACTGTAAGATTTTGTCTATTTCCAATTATATGAGTTATGATTCTCTAAATATATTGATCCTTAAGCTTTTCTCATTGAGTGCTAAAATTTTGACCATATGCAGAACGATTGCTTTGAAATATATGCTTTAGTTCCAGGGCTTTTGCGTGAGGAGGTAAGCTGCATCTGAAAGCCTTCCTTTTGGTCTTGTTTTATCTCTTTTCACAACATGACAGAGCTTTTCTGTGCTTTTGAGCTTTTTCCTTGAATGATGTTGACATTTTACTTCCTACAAGTCTTTATATTCCAATGATATCTATTTTCAGGTGCACGTTCAGTCTGATCCAGCTGGACGCTTGATTATATCTGGTCAACCAGAACAATTAGATAATCCTTGGGGTGTCACACCCTTTAAAAAGGTTTGTGAAAAATTAATGAATTCGAATTCCTTGTATTTTTTGTGTTTGTCCATCCGAGTTTCTTAGCATGTTTCGCTTGGAGAGTAATAAAGGCTACTTCTTTGGCCCCCCTTGTTGACTAATTCGAGCACGTACAAACAGAAATATTACTCTTTATATCAAGATATTATAACAGAAGAAAATGAATAACCTGCTAATTTTCCATGTAGATCCTGTTTATTCCATGGATTAAAAATGAGTACCATGTAGACTACTAGACTTGATGCTCTTTGTCATGTAACCAAATGAAGTGTAACATTGGTTTCTGATTGCAGGTTGTGAGCTTACCTTCCAGAATTGATCCACATCAGACATCTGCTGTTGTTACCCTGCATGGGCAGTTGTTTGTGCGTGTCCCTTTTGAGCAGTCAGATATTTAGAATGCAGAGGATGTTGTCAATTAAAGGAAAGCGGGTTGTTACTCGCTCCCTGTCAGAAGAAACTAGTTTAGAGCAAAGACTAATTTTGTAGTGCAAGTTGTTTAGTCATTGCTCACAGTCGAAACCTGAGACCAGTGTAAATGGGTATATTTGCATCTTAGTCTTTTAATTTCTGTAATTAATAGCATTGAAATTCAACTATCTCTAAATATGTTTCTTTTATTATTTTGATTTCAAATGGAAGTGGGATTTGGTAGCGAAGTAAATACATGCAAGCAGGACTGTACTGTTCTCATGTATTTTTGAAATAGCCATTTTGTTATCTTTGTAAAAACTGGGCTAAGAAGTCTGCTTTGATTTAATCCTTTAGTTCAGAAATCATATCCTTGTATATCCAATAAGTTAGAAAGCAGGGTCCTGCAAATCTGGAGCAAAAGATCAAGTGTTATCTGATTTTAACTCGGTTCATCTAGGCCATGCCTGTGAAGGATTAAAAACTGAAAAGTGTAGAAGTAGGGGAATGTTGGGTTGGAAATTTGCATTCTCTATGCAGATTTGTTCTAATTGACAGGGATATCATATCCAATGTGTATGTAAAAACACGCTGGCCAAAGTTTTGTGCTCATCCTTCCTCCCACACTACTGCCGGGGAGGCCAATGAGTTCCATCTGCCGCCATCCAAGTGGCCTTTTGGATCTCAATAGGCTCTAAAGGGTCGGCTCCACCCTCTCTCATGTTCTTCAACATGTATATTTTCTCTCTTGCATTAACAGCTTCTGATATCCTTTTAATGGAGTCTGGAAGTCCATTTATTCTCACATTCAACTCATTGTACTCTTTTTATTCTTCTCCTGGCCTGTTTTCTCTTTTCTTAGTTGGATAAACTTTTAAGCCGAAGTAGGTGTCAGGATTCCTTGGTTCAATATGATGTTAACCCATAGATCAGCAAAGCTGCAAGCCTCAAACATTTTCTCAAAAGTAAGAAGTGCACCTCCATCATCAGACATATAGCAAGAAACCTTCTCTACAAGGTAATCAGCTCCTAGAATTGAAAGAATAGTATTGGCAGCGATCGAGGGTGGCTCTTTCTCAGGCTCATCAATGGACACACATATGTCTACTGCATGGAGCGATCCATAGGAGAAAGCTTAGGCATTTGATCCAAAATCCAAGGAAAGCAAACCATATTTCACATTCTACTGACATAATCCACAACCATCTTGCGTCTTATTTGGATTACTAACTCTCCAATTCAAGAAAAATGCCAGTCTCCTTTTGGGCATACAAATAGCAATCCCTACAAATTTTGAACCTGAAAAGTACACATTATCCTGAAGTAGAAAAAAAAAGTTCAATTAAGTCCCTGTATTTTTGTTCAAGGGTTAAAATAAATTCAATTTAATTTTTTTTTTATCAATTAAGTCTTTGTAGTCAAATAAGTCCTGATCTAATATGATTTATATTTTTAATAATAAAATATTATTTTTTTAAATTTAAAATATCAAAAATTTAGGATTTTAATTAACATAAATATTAAAAAACTACATAAAAAGAGTAGATAATTTTAAAAATTAAAAAAATAAATCTTATCAATAAAAAAATATTTTATTAGTTCAGGACTTATTTGATCATTGAGCAAAAGTATATGTGCTTAATTGGTCGAAAAAATTGAATTAAATTTATTTAGTTCTTAAATAGAAGTGAATAGATTTAATTGGATTTATATCTAAAAAAAAAAAGAGAATTTATATATAAAACCTTATTTTCTTACGGCAATCAACATTCAAAATATGCGATTGTATAATCAAAATATTCGATTACTTTGTAAGCTCGGTCGTTTATAAAGATTATTAAATTGAAATGCTAGCTAATAAGATACCAACCACCTCAGTTATATATTTTTGCATATAGCTTCATAGTCAAAGAATAAAAGGATCATTTAAGCACATCAATATTTCACTGCAATGGATGTGTCCATCAGCTGATTGTCTGGTATTGGAGAAATATGCACAGTGCAGTTCGTGTAGTCACTTGATATCTCTCTTAATGTATCAAGGTCTTCCTTGGAAAGACTAATGTAGCAGCCACTAGAAGTTTTTCTAGCAAATTTGATAGTTTGCCTATTAGAAAAATGATTTCCCTGATATCCATTAGAGCCTCCAAGAGTATGTATGGCTTTTTTTGAAGGTTGGGAAGAAAAAGGAAGCCATTAATTATTTAATATTTTCTTAGATTTACGGAAGATTTACGTAGAACTCTTATAATCAATGATTATAATACAATCGTTGAATAGTATTATAAAAATTTTCTCAATGACATTTATTCTCTTGCATACTATATAAGTGTAAAAATTTCTACCAAAAAATTATATTATTAGATGAGAGAATTTGAAAAATGAAATTTAAACCTCATAAATATATATACTTAATTTTTTTTTTTTGAAAATGCTTAGTTCAATTTAATTAAAATAATGTATATAAGCTTATAAATATCAAGAGCATCTTAATTACTCATGGATTCAAAATGATTTGTCAAATGTTGTTATTTCATATTCACTCTAAAAAATTTTTATTTATGCAAAATAATACCGTTTGAAAATTATGATTTATTATTAATCTGCACTAAAACTAAATCTGAAGAGAAAGAAGGAGAAGCATGCCTTTTTCCTTTTATTCAAGATGTAATGAGTTTTTACAAGAATAAGATAAATCCGAAACTTAGTTTTAGAGGAGCTTATATACTCCTCACGTGGAGCGTAACAGGTGCTCAGATTATAAAAGGACAATTATGCCCATAAGACAGCAAAGAATAAAACAAAACAATATATCAACTAAACTATGATTATCTTGCATTCTCTTCACGCCCCCTGCAAGTTGGAACTGGGATGGAGACCAGGGGCAACTTGGAACAAAGGTGGTGATGCTGATCAGAAGATAAAGGCTTGGTGAGCAGGTCTGCAAGTTGAGCAGTGGTGGAAACATGCGAAGGGTGAATGAAACCCCGCTGAAGCTGCTCACGGACAATGTGGCAGTCAATCGAAATGTGTTTTGTACGTTCATGAAACACCGGGTTAGCAGCGATATGCAAGGCAGCCTGATTATCACAGTGGAGAGGGATTGGCAGCTGAGTAGGCACCTGCAAGTCTTGAAGAATATAAGAAATACACAATAATTCACAAACAGTACTTGCCATAGCACGATATTCCGCCTCAGCGGATGATTTTGAGACAGTGGGTTGTTTCTTGGTTTTCCAAGAAACCAATGAGGATCCAAAAAAAATGCAGAATCCAGTGAGAGATTTGCGCGAAAAGGGGCAGGAGGCCCAATCAGAATCACAGTAAGCTGTGAGAGGCATGGTGGCAGTAATAGGAAAGCATAGCCCTTGATGTATAGTGCCTTTCAAGTAGCGAAGGACATGCATGGTAGCCTCCCAATGAGGCTTGCGGGGTTGATGCATGAACTGGCTCAGATGCTGGACAGCATAACTGAGGTCAGGCCGTGTAAGATTAACATATAGCAACCTCCCAATTAGACGTCTGTAAGCATGGGGTTCAGGAAGAATATCTCCTGTGTCCAGAGAGAGACGCAGCCCTTTAGGCAAGGGAAAGGAGGCTGGTTTGCATGAGTGCATACCAGCATCCCTCAAAATATCAGAAATATACTTGGTTTGGCTTAAAAGAGTAGCAGTAGATGATCTGGCCACTTCTAGGCCAAGAAAGTATTTCAGAAACCCCAAGTCTTTAATGGTGAACTTGGAATGTAAAGCATTTTTAACCTCAGTCATAGCAACAGTAGAGGTACCAGTAAGAAGAATGTCATCCACATATATTAACAAGGCCAAAAAATAGTCAGTAGTGCATTTAACAAAAAGGCAGTATTCATGGGCAGATTGGGTGAAACCTAGTGTCTGCAAAAAACTTGTAAACTCAAGATTCCATTGCCGAGAAGCCTGTTTAAGTCCATATAAGGATTTCTGGAGGAGGCAGACTTGCCCGGGCAGAGCCTTATCATAACCCTGTGGTGGAAGCATATAGACTTCCTCATCTAAGGTGCCATGTAAGAAAGCATTGTTTATGTCAAGTTGAAACACAGGCCATTGTTTATGAGTAGCAAGGGCTATGAGAATACGAACTGTAGCCAATTTGGCAACAGGAGAAAACCGGTCTTTATAATCAAGACCTTCAATTTGATTGTAACCCTTGGCGACCAACCGGGCTTTGAATCTATCAATGTCACCATTTGGTTTACATTTGACCTTATAGACCCATTTACAACCTATGGCTTTCTTGCCTTTAGGAAGGGTTGTAAGGATCCAGGTGTTATTCTGTTCGAGGGCATGCAATTCATGTTGCATTGCATTAACCCAATCAGTATTTTGGGATGCCTGAATGTAGGTGGCAGGTTCTGGAATGCGAGAAATGTTCAGGACATATGTTTGATATGAAGGTGAAAGGTGAATGGTGGAAATGGGAGGATGGACAGTGGTGATTGCCGTGGCAACAAAGTCATCCAGCCACGCTGGTGGTTTAATGGCTCTGGAAGACCTTCGGAGGCCAGAGAGATCAAGAGAAGGCTGAGAAGGTGAGGATATAGATGTGACAGGCTCTGAATCAGGTATGGGAATAGGCAGCACCACAGGGGGTTGCAGAGATTGTGTGCTAAAGGGAAAAATGTGTTCATAGAACACAACATCACGGCTAACAAAGATAGCACCAGTAGCTAGATCATAGAGTTTGTAAGCTTTGTGATTACTGGCATAACCAATAAAGGCTGCCTTAATGGACTTGGTACCAAATTTGTCTTTGTGAGTGTTTGTTTTGGTGGCAAAACAAAGGCATCCAAATTTTTTTAGATGAAAATAATTAGGGGCTTTCCCATAGAGACGCTCATAAGGGCTCTGCCACCCAAATTGGGCCATAGGAAGTCTGTTTATTAAATAGGTGGCAGTAAGGACACATTCAGACCAAAAAGTGTGTGGGACATGAGAGTGTATTTTGAGAGCTTTAGCCATGTCTAAAATATGTCTGTGCTTTCTCTCAACCACTCCATTTTGTTGAGGAGTGTGAGGACAAGATCTTTGATGTATTATGCCCTTTTGATTTAACAGTCTAGAGCAATCATTACTAAGAAATTCACATCCGTTATCTGTCCTTATTGTCTTGACAGAGGCATTGAAGTGAGTTTGTACCATATTCAGAAATGTAGATAAGATATGAACAGTTTGACTTTTAAGGCGCATTAAGAAGGTCCAGGTGGCCCTGGTATTGTCATCAACTAAAGTGAGAAAGTATTTTGCTCCTGTGACACTTTCTATGTTATAAGGGCCCCAAATATCTATGTGGAGGAGATCAAAACGTTCCTTAGCAACAGTGGTACTAAGGGAAAAGGGTAACCTGGCCTGCTTGGCTTGGGGACAGGTTTGGCACTGTAAAGGAGTACCCTTAGTGTGTTTAAGCACATCAATATGTTTGAGTTTCCCAAGGGATGCATGCCCTAGTCTATCATGCCAATCAACAATATTACTAGCATACATACAAGATTCAGCTCGAGAAGATTGGCTTTCTTTATTTATAGAATGTGTAGAAAGCATGGTATTTACAAAGGAATGTAATCCAGGCATAGTATTCAGAATAGCAACTAATTGTTTATCAATTTCAATGGGCATAAAACTCATCTGATTCAATCTGTATAATCCTGCTTCTTCTTTGCCCACAGTAACCACTTTCTTAGTCATTAGGTCCTGAATAATACAACAGGAAGGAAGAAAAAAACAGCTTAGCTTACAATCTTTGATTAATTTGCTAACAGAAAGAAGATTATAATTGAACTTTGGAACAAATAAGACATTTTTCAGGTGCATACAATCTGAAAGTGTGATAGAACCAGTGTAGCAAACTTTCATAGTATTCCCATCAGGTAAGTAAACTAAAACTGGCTTATTTAATAGCTCTAACTCATTAAAGAATGATTGATTCGAAGACATGTGGTCAGTGGCACCAGTGTCAAGAATCCAATTATAGTGCTTATGAATAAATGCACAAGCCATAGACTTAGAGTTAGAAGTACCTGCAAAGATAGCTGGATCTGAGTCTGAATGATATTCATTGTTGTAGTCAAATTGATGAGTATTTGCTGTGAGCACAGCCTTTTCTTTCATCAGTTTGCTTACCTCCTGTTGTAAGGAGTTCATCATGATATTGAGGTCATTTATCTGAGTAGATGTGTTAGGCATGTCAAGAGGTGTGTCCCTTTTATGTGGGGTGCCCTCAACAGCTGCCACAACCTTTCGTTCATGTCCTATGTTTCTATTTGCTTTAGAGGGCTGTCCATTATTCTTAATTTTCGTTTTAAACCACTCAGGGTAGCCTATCAACTTGAAACAGCCCTCTCTGACATGTCCATCCATGTCACAGTAGGAGCAATGCCCCCTTTTTGGGCCAGGTCCCCTTTGTTTTCCTTGATATTGTTTATATGTCCTATTCATCAAGGCTAGAGGTTCAGTGTTCCCATTAATGTTTCCCAGAATATCCTTCTGAGACTCAAATTTCAGTACCATAGAATAGGCTTTATTTACAGAGGGCAGAGGATCCATCCCCAGGATCTGATCTCTTACTGTTCCGTAGGCATCACTCAAGCCCATAAGAAATTGCATTAGCCTATTTCTATTGTTAATTTCATCAATTGCCTTTGATGCTCCACAGGTGCATGGAGGAAGGGTCTCCATTGATCCCAATTCATCCCAAAACCCTTTCAATTTAGTGAAATAGACAGATGCAGAGGCATTGTCTTGAGATATCAAGGATATTTTCCTACGCAACTCATAGATCATGGTTCCATTACACTCACCGAATCTTTCGGTAATTTCAAGCCAGAGATCCCTAGCTGAGGCTGTGTAAATGAAGCCATCGACTAACTCTCTGGATATAGAATTTAGAATCCAGGATGTGACCATAAAGTCACATCGCTTCCATTGTTCATAGGAATCAGATCCTTTATCAGGTATTGTAACGGTGCCTTTTATAAATTCCAGTTTCTGTTTGGCTCCTAGGGCTATCCTAATGGCTCTACACCAAGACCTAAAATTTGTCCCTATCAGAGGAGCAGATACTAAAACCATACCTGGATGGTCCGAAGACTGGAGAGTCAGAGGATCTCCAAGATTCTGAGTTCCGATCTGGATTTTGTCCTTCGCCTCCGTGATTTTGCCTTCTTTACTGGTATTCCCGCGTTCTGCCATGATCGACAAGATTTGTCCGTTTTAGCCACAGATCGTGGTGTAAGCTTGTAGATCTGACTGAGTTGAGGCCGTCTTGAAGGAAAACGGAAAGATTAACGAGATCTGCTTGTCATGCAAGCCAGATTCGGTGTAGGACTGGTGATGGCGTTCACCTGGCGTGTAAGCCGGCTCTTTTCGGTAAAGGTTGTTTTAAAAAGGGATGACGAGGATGAACGGAAGAGACAGGGAAAGGTGCAAACCCTAACCTGCTCTGATACCATGAAGAGAAAGAAGGAGAAGCATGCCTTTTTCCTTTTATTCAAGATGTAATGAGTTTTTACAAGAGTAAGATAAATCCGAAACTTAGTTTTAGAGGAGCTTATATACTCCTCATGTGGAGCGTAACAGGTGCTCAGATTATAAAAGGACAATTATGCCCATAAGACAGCAAAGAATAAAACAAAACAATATATCAACTAAACTATGATTATCTTGCATTCTCTTCAAAATCCAAATCCTCAATCTCAAATTTTAGCATCCAAACATTGCAAGAATTTATTTGGCCATAAGTTAGGAATGAAAAAAAAAAAGTTTTCTAATGTTCAAGAGTTATTCAAAATATAGTTCAAATTTAAATATAAAATACCAATTCATGGAATAAAGAGTTTATAATTTTAATTTTTATTATATTTTCAAATTACTATGCAATAATTATTATATAAAATAAAAAATTTTAATTAAAGTGATGCAATACAAATCGGTTAAAATAAAATATGAGTTGTCACCATAAAATATGACACAGCTATGACCACCTGATAAGAGTTTAATAAGTCGATATGCTATTCAGGTATTATGATATTGCAAGTATACGGATCATACAAGTAATATAATAATTAAATAGAATATCATTCTACAAAGAATTAGCATTTACGTACGATGCTATAATTGAAACAATTGCTTGAACTAATTAATTTAACATTAAAATTGATTATAAGTTAAAATATGCGACAATTTAATTAAAATTAATAAAAATTGGCAATTAAACTAATTAATCCTAGATTAGCAAAAAGAAATAACTAGGAAAGCGGTTAAACTAAATAAAGGTGAATTAACTAGAAATTAACTAAAATCAATAATTAATTAAGATTAAAAATCAAATAAACAAAGGTGAATTAACTGGAAATTAACTAAAATCAATAATTAATTAAGATTAAAAATTAAATATGGGAAGATGATTTGGGAGATTTGGGATTCACACATTAATTAATTCAGATTTTTCTTAATTTCTATCAATTTATGGATATTCTATTTTTTGAAAGAATTAATTCTAAAATTACCTTAATACTCTTAAACTATTTCTTACTTTTGTAGTTCTTGATTTAATAAAAATTTATTATATTCTTGTGAAATCTTCTTAATTCCTCAGTCAATTTTTTAAATTTAAGAAGACAAGTTTTAATCTAACTTTTCTACTATATTGAACGATGAAAACACTATTCTGTTTGGCTAAATACAAAGCAAGAGATTAAATCATAAGAAAAAGAATCAAGATCAAATACACAACTGATCAAAATTAAAAATTAGCATAAACCCATTAATAAAAATTAGTTTAAATTTAAGATTAAAATAGAGTATTACATATTCAATTTCTGAAATTTAAAAATCTACTCACTACATGATATTTACAAAGAAAATCTCAAAATAAAACAAAAAAAACATGAAATTAATAAAGGAGAAAAAAAATCCAAATGAAGAACTTTTCAAATGATGAGAATCATACCCTAGAAGCTTCGGTTGGTGAAGTTGCAGTTGTTCCCTTGTTCTCCCCAAGTAGTTCACGTGAAAGATGGAGAAGAAGGTAAAAGATGGTGGAAAGATGGAAAGCGGCTCTGCTCTTTCCTTTCTCGGTTTGCCCTCTATTTCTCAAATAAAAAGAACTATTTATATTTCTAAAATGTTACTCTAGGAGAATAAAAAAGATTATCGTATCATCACCATAACTTAATGATTTTATGCACATTAAAATAAGTGGTATAGATTGAGTGACATAAATTGTGACACAATTGTGTTGCTACTTATGTAACTTTATATCCCTCCTTGAAATAAATGATATTCAATACCTAATTAATATATTTTTTTTCTACAAAATAAGAGCAAAATATATATAAAACACTAATTTATAAATACTAATTAAAATTATTAAAAATATCAAATAAGTTGAGCAAAATGGAGCAAAATGTGCTTTAAAAGTATATAAAAAATGAGGTTAACACTCAGTTTTTCATCAAGACTCGTTCTATCATAAATAGATTCAGTATTCATATAAAGTTATTGTCAGGCAGATCACCGTTACACCTATAATCACGAAATTCCCGATCAATTAGCCTGATGGATTTTCTATCAATTAACTAGAACTCTATTTTCTTATAATATAAAAGTTAACCATTATAGAGATAAAAATACACAATTTTTTACACAATTACTTTTGAATTCTAAACAATTTCTTATATTCGTTACTCTCTACAATTTACTAACCTTAACATTGGAATAGCCAAATTGTGCCATAGTTTCGTTTCGGCCAAAATTCAAAATATGAGTTTTGATTACCCCTATCTCATTCCACTCCATGAACCAAATAAATCCTAACTTCTATCCAGCAAGGGGTTATCATCATTTAGTTGCTTTGGTGCAATATTCCGAATAAAATATTATATTTAATTTTAAATAACAAATATAAAATCAATAATCATGATCAGTCAGTCCAATATACATGGAATCATTTTTTTAAAATGGTATGGAAATCAATATTAAATCTTGATTTTTAAAAATAAAATTTTAAAAATATTATGAGATATTTATTAGGTGAATATTTTAAAAAATCAAGATATTTCATATTCATTAATAAGATATTTATGTGTTGAAAAAATGAATTTACAGAATCAATAACAAAAATTGAAAATCTATTGTATAACACATAAAAATAACTTTGGTATATGCTTAGCATCATCATAATATCGGCTATTTTACTAAATAAATTATTAGTCTTAAATTTGAAATAAATTTAATTTATCTCATAAATTAATTCAAAGAAATAGATATTTTAAATCGATGTGAAATTCAATACAATGAGATCCTAACAATTTAAAAGGCTAAAGAGAATTACAATATAGGGTGTAAGCTTAAATAACACTAAAAACTATCCCAAGACCCAGAACCTACTCCAATAATAAAAAACTAAAGCCAAAAAATCCTAACCGTAGCTCAACCAGGCACAGGATCTGGCTGGTGGATCCGAACCAGCAAAATACAACATTTTCAATGTTGCAGACCACCTCTTGGGAGAACAAAACCACTAAGATCTAGCCATCGCTGATAAGAAAGATGAATCCAAAACATTCTCAGTCATTGAAGCCCATGGCAGGATAGAAAAAACTAACATGTAAACCACTCCATCCACCATCAAGGAGAGATGTGTTGTGGTTTAGCAATAATGGCAAAAAAGGACAAAGGAGAGAGCAGATCTACCACTTTGTGTACTAAACCAGCCACAAAGAAGAACTAGAATTCAGATCAAAACATTCTGTCACAACTTCAAAGAGAAGAGCCAACATGGCATAGTCTTGGCTTTGTAGTAGCTCACGAAGGATTGAAGTAAACAACGAGGGGCATTGTGAGCATCCTTGGGATGACCAACGAAAAGTCAAGAAGCTGAGCACCACAGACAAAAGTAAACATGCACCAATAGAAACACAGACATAAGGCCAACAAGACTAAAAGATAGCCAAAATAACCTCTTCAACCAAGAAAAACATTGTTGCCAGTAAACAAAGAAAACTAAAAAAGAACAAAAACTATCTACACCCTAATCTGATAGTGAGAAGAGTGAAACCCATGCTAGATTAGGCACAGGAGGGCGTTCCCCTTTCTACTGAATGTCACTAGTAAGAAAAGATCTAAAACACAGGAAAAGAAAGGTGCAAAAGAGAGGATTTTCTCTCCTTACCTTAGTAGAGAGAGAAGGAAGATAAATGGAGTCGGTCAATGATCATATAATATCACTGTTATCTTTGTATACTGTTTTTTCTTGTTTTGGTGCCCAAACAATGGAGAACCATTATGGATGGCTAAGAATTTGGGATTTGTTTCTAATAACACAAGCAAAACTTGGAAAAACCCACTACATATGTGGCAAATAGTACCTTACTAGTCATTTTGGTTGTTAGATGATTTATGGCAATTATTTTATATATATATATATATATATATATATATATATATATATATATCAAAACCCCGTGAAGGGATTTAATATACTTCCAAAAAGTGCCAAATGTACCGCTCCAAAGGGGCACCCAATGTAGAGATGTTACCGTGTACAGAGTTTCTGAGCTATATAGGATTAAAGTAGCGCATCTACTAACAGTTTAAGTTTTTGGTAGAATGGTATGCACCCTAGATGGTATCAGAGCCAGGTCACGAGTTCGAGCCTCGAGAGAGGGAAGAGATTTATAATATACTTCCAAATGAAGATTTTGTAAAAGCTATATATGAGTGGAAAATTCCTAAGGTAGATAAGGAACCGATTTATAAAATTATGTGATAAAAACTGAGGAAAGAGATTTTCAGTTAAGTAAACCTTTTGAGAAAATAACTCTTTTATCAGCAAAAACATTAAATCACCATCGAAGTAAAAAGTATAAGTATATTCATATAGAATTAATTCAAGTAGGTATAAAACCTTTAATTAGGGAAGGATTAAACACTAGTATATTAGCAATAGTTAGAGATGCAAGATTTTTAAATTTTCAGGATTCTTTATTAGGATATATAGAAACCAGTCTAAGGAAGGATCGATATCTTTTGAGGTATATCTAGATATGACAATATCATTAAATGATTTAAATATTTTAGAAAGTATAGTCTTAGAAATTAAAACTCATAATTATAAAATGAAGTTAGGATCTATTCCGATAGCATTAATATATAAAATTCATTATAAGACTATGAATTCGGCCTTTGGAACTAAATATAAATTACAGCCTAAATTGGGAGAGACAAGATTTTTACAAACAGACTTGACTAAAATAAATACTGTAATACCTAAAACAATTCAGTGAAAAGATGTAACCCTACCAGAAGAATAGATATTAGAAGGTATAGTACCTCCTTCAGAACAAGAAAAAGTAAAACCAAATACGAGTTTAAGCAAGATAGAACATTTTGAAGATGGTAAAATATCGTTAAAGTTTAATAGAAGTATAAGTAGTAGATATACATGGTCATCATCTTCAGTAACAGAAGATATAGCCTCAAACCTACCTTCAGTAATATATGCTACATATAAAGGAGATGAACCTAAACCTGTAATCCAGACTATAGTAAAACCCAGATTTTCTACATCAGATATTCTAGATAGACACCTTAAAATGAAAGGAGTGGATTATAGTTCTTCAGTTCCCTAGGCAGTATATAATCCGGTAGATAATTATTTGAATCAGCAGGCTGAAATAGCACATTCTTCACCATCATCACTGTCAGTATCTGCTATAACAGAAAATATAAATAATATAAATAAGGAATTAAATGTTCTTAGTAAAGAGAAGATTGAAAATTTTTTTTTAAAAGAAATAACTAAGACAAAAAATTTAAGAAAATTAAATAAAATTGTTAAAGAAAATAATTTTGAAAAATTAAAAGAAGAATATCTTGAATATGTTAGTAAAATAGGAAAAATAAAATTTTTTGAATGGTTTGAATTAAAAAAGACAAAAAGCATAAATCCAATAACGGTAAGAGATAAAATGCCAAAATGGATTGTAAATGATAAAGTAATTCAGAGTGATTTTCCACCTAAGACGATTAGTAAAATAATGCATGGAGAAAATGAAATAATTTATGCACCATATAAGATAGCTAAAGAAAATGATACAGATAAGAATGTCATAGAGTATAATAATTTTAGTAATGCAAGTTTAATATGTATCGGTACTCAGTTAAAAAAGATAGAAAAAATTTTAAAAGAAAAAGAGGTAGAAATAGAAGAGAAAAAGGAAATAAAACCGCATATTTTTAAACCTTATAAGATATCTAGCTCAAGTCAAAAGGAATTAAAAAATAATAAAAATAAATTTTTGCAGAGTTTAAGAGATCAGTTAAGTAAAATAGAGTTTTCAGAGTCTACAAAGAACGTAGCTCTAGAAACACCTCAGTCTAGAAATATAAATGTAATAGAAGAAGAGTTAGAATCGGAAACTGAGCAAAGTCAGCCAGAGTCAGAGGATATAAAACAAACTGAAATAAATCCCATATCACATAGAGAAATAGTAAGTAGAGCACTAGATCTAAGATTATTAGATAAACCAAATAATACTTCTCAGTTTAAGTATAATGCTTCGACAGTCTATGAATGGAATATAGATGGATTGTCTGAGTATAATATTTTAAGCTTATTACAACAAATGACTATGGCAGCTAATGCGTATAAAATCCAGTCTTTTACTTCAGATAGGGCAATAACTGAAATAATTATAGCAGGTTTTACAGGACAATTAAAAGGATGGTGGGATTACCATCTAACAGATAGGCAACAATTAGAAATTTTAAACTCAATCCAAGTAAATAGTGAAGGTGAACTTATATATAACGAATTAGGAGAAACTATTCAGGATGCAGTATCAACATTAATTCTAACGATTTCATTACATTTTATAGGAGACCCATCGCACTTAAAGGATAAAAATACTGAACTATTGAGTAATTTAAAATGTAAAAAATTAAGTGATTTTCGGTATTATAAAACTACATTTTTAACTAGATTAATGCTAAGAGAAGATTCAAACCAAGATTTTTGGAAAGAAAAATTCATAGCAGGACTTCCTTATTTTCTTAGGAGAAAAAGTTAGAAATAATATAAAGCACCAATATGGGAACCCAATACCTTATAGTAAATTAACATATGGACAAATAATAAGTATAATCCAAAAGGAAGGTTTGCAGATTTGTCAGGACCTAAAATTACAGAGAACATTAAAATATGAAATACATAAAATTAAGTAAGAGTTAGGATCTTTTTGTAAACAGTTTGATTATGGCATAGATCAATATAAAAATTGTAATGGTCAATGTTCTAAATCTAAACTAAAGAAATATTATAAGAAGAATCAGTATTATAAAGAAGAAATATACAACAAAATCTAGTAAAGAAGAATACTATAAAAAGAAAAATTATAAACCTTATAAAAAATATAGGAAGAAAACCCCAGTAAATAGGACCCAAAATAAAAAATCATTTAAAGATTTAACATGTTATAATTGTGGAAAGAAAAGTCGTACATCTAAGTTTTGTAAGTTTAATAAAAAACTAAATGAGTTATATTTAGATGAAGAGATAGTAAATAAAATTCAGGAATTGTATATAGATTCAGAAAGTTCAGAATCAGAACTCATAGAAAGTGAAAACTAGATAGATGAATTAGGATCTAGCTCGACAGAAAAATCAGTAAATGTATTGACAAAGGAACAAAGTTCATTATTAGAATTAATAAATAATATAGAGGATAGTGCTACTAAAGAAAAATTTCTTAAAAAATTAATCAAAAGTTTTTGATGAAGTGGAAGAAGTTAAAAATACCATTCCTAAAGTAGAAAAACAAACTTATGATTTAACTAAAATATTAAATAAAAATAAAAAAACCTAAAGAAACAGTATTCATAGAGCATTTGCAAAAGGAAATTAGAATAATAAAGATTGAAGTAAAAGATTTAAGGCATCAACTTCAAAAGGATAAAATTTTTAGAAGAATAAATAATTTCTGAATCATCCTTCTCATATGAAGAAGCAGAAGAGGAAGAAAATGGACATAGTAAAATAAGTCAATTAGAAAGTGAAGAATACTATTGTTACAAGAAATAACTTCTAGAAAATATTTAGTAAAATTAACAATTAAGTTATCAGAAGACTTTAAGATAGATACTATAACATTATTTGATACATGAGCATATTTAAATTGTATAAAGTCAAGTTTGGTACCTAAAAGATTTTGGCAAGAAACTAAAGAAAAATTAAAAACGGCAAATAGGACTAATCTAAATATTCTAGGAAAAACAGAGGCATTAATAGTAAATTAGGATTTAGAAATAAGAACTGTATTTTTATTATCTCAGCAGATAAATCACATCGTAATATTAGGAACCCCGTTTATAAATCTAATAACACCCTACACAGTAAAAGATAACTGTATAGAAATTAAAACGAAAAATAAAAAGATTAAGATGGATTTTACAGAAAAACCTAAAACAAAAAATTTGAATTTAATAAAAGCATATTCCATTAGGACAATGGAAATAAATTCAATAATAAAATCTAGAATAGAGGATTTAAAAGATTTAAAAAATAATGTACATTTAACTTGGATTAAAAATCAATTAGGAAGTGAAATTATAAAAAATAGAATAGACAAATTAAAAAATTATATGGAAAAAGAATTATGTGCTGAGCATCCAAATGCTTTTTGGAGCAGGAAACAACATATGGTAGACCTACCTTATGAAGAAAATTTTTATGAGAAAACAATTTCTACTAAGGCAAGACCAATTCAGATGAATCCGGAATTAATTGAACATTGTAAAAAAGAAATTAAAGAATTAGAAGATAAGAAGTTAATAAGTAAATCTAAGAGTCCTTGGTCCTGTGCAGCCTTTTATGCTAATAAAAATGCAGAAATAGAAAGAGGGACACCTGGATTAGTTATAAATTATAAACTATTAAATACAACATTAAAATGAATTAGGTATCATATCCCTAATAAAAAAGATCTTTTAAATAGGTTATTTAATGCAAATATTTTTAGTAAATTTGACATGAAGTCAGGATACTGGCAGATTCAAATTCATCCTAAAGATAGATATAAAATGGCAGTTACAGTTTCTTTTGGGCAGTATGAATGAAATGTAATGCCTTTTGAATTAAAGAATGTTTCATCAGAAGTTCAAACAATTATGAACGATATTTTTAATCTTTATTCAAAATTTTGTATTGTTTATATAGATGATGTTTTAATTTTTAGTCAAAATATTGAAAAATATTTTAAACATTTAAAAACTTTTTGTATGATCATAAAAAAGAATGGTCTAGCGTTAAGTAAAATTAAAATAAATTTATTTCAAATTAAAGTTAGATTTTTAGATCATTATATAGAGCAAGGAATTATTCAGTCCATGAAAAGAACAATGATTTTTGGAGATAAATTTTTAGACAAAATAACTAATAAAACACAGTTACAGATATTTCTAGGATGTTTAAATTATGTTATTGATTTCTACCCAAATTTAAATAGAATGATAAAACCGCTTCATAATAGGTTAAAAAAGAATGCAAGTCCTTGGAACGATGAATATACTAGTATTATAAAACATATAAAATCTTTAGTAAAAGAAATCCCATATTTATATCTTCCTAATCCAGAAGTTTTTAAAATTGTAGAAACTGATGCTTCAGACATAGAATATGGAAGAGTCTTAAAATAAACAATAAGTAATAAAGAAATGATAATCTAGTTTACTTCAGGACATTGGAATTCGTCTCAAATAAATTATTCTACTATTAAAAAAGAAATTTTAAGTATTGTTATATGCATAAATAAATTTCAGTCTGATTTATTAAATCAAAAGTTTTTAGTAAGAATTGATTGTAAGTCAACAAAGGATGTTTTAAAGAAAGATGTTAAAAACCTTGCCTCTAAACAGATTTTTGCTAGATGGCAAGCAGTTTTAAGTATTTTTTATTTTGATATTGAGTATATTAAAGGTAAAAATAATAACATACCAGATTTTTTGACAAGAGAATTTTTACAGAAAAATGGGGAGAAAGAAGAATAAGCAAAAACAAGTAAAATCCAGTTCAAGCTCAACCCTTAAAGCTCTTTCAGAGCACTCGAAAGACCTGAGTAAAACCCTCAAAACCCAAGATAAAAGCCCATTAGACTTAAAGAAATGGATCAAAGAATTAAGCCAATAACCGGAGGTCATTAAAGCAATACAAAATATGACGTCTTCCTCGGGAGACTCAGGTATGGCTTCTAAAACTAAAACGATCGTACCCGTTCATGGTACGACTAATCTGTCTCAAACGGTAGACAGTAAAGACTCATCAAATCCATTGAAGGCTGTGAGTTTGCCAAAAATCCAATCTTCCTATGGATATAATACTGGTTTTCATAAATGGTTTTTAAAGCATACTTCAGAATTTGAAATTGAAGTTGAAAATGGTTTTAATGATATAAATCCATGGGAAATAATTAGAAAATATTATCCTGAGAACTGGTATTTCGCACCAAAATATCTTTTAAAACCTCAGGATTATTATAATAGTATTTTGGAAGAATTTAGTTCAGTCAAGATAAAACATAATTGTGATAAAAATCATAAAGAGATAATAGTGTATTCTTCTATTCAAATAAAAAAAGTTATTCATCCAAAAGATTGGCCAGCCCCAATGCATGGACAAATATTTTCAGTATTCAAAATCCTACTACAACTCATTCGTGGTTAATATATTTTGACCAACAAAGCATTAAAGCAACCACTAGATTTTCAAATTGGTTTTTAAAATGGTGGTAGTACAGAGGTATTACTGAAGATATTCTATCTCAGGAAGTATTTCATGTATATCAATATTTTAAAAGTAATTATAAGCCAGCCCAAAATGAAAAGTATATCCCTCCTTTACTGTATTTTTGTATAAACTTTTTTATTCCTTAGGTATACCAGTAGTATTTCGATTTTCAATATATAATAGAATTAAATATTCCAGTTATAATAAAAAAACACAAAATAAAATGATGGGGATCCTTCAGAAACTCTACCACGGAAGAAGTTGTAAAAAATTGGATAATCAAGAGAGCCCTATTTCCAATTGTCTCTTATGCTGGTAAATTAACATTGCAAGAAGAACCCTCATTTGGAGCCCAGAAAGCCCAATGTCAGGCCTTGTTAGCAGCAGCAGCTAAAACTCCTGAAGAATATAAAATGATTTGTCAGCAAATGTTCAATCATCTTGCTTTAGGAGAATCAACAAAAAAGGAAGAGATAAAGCAAACTTCCAATAAAGAATCTTCAAAGAAATCCTCTGGTAAAAAAGCATCAAAGAAGGCACTCAGCAGAAGAAAGAAACAGTCTAGTTCGGAAACAGAGTCAACAGCTTCATCTAGCAGGTCATCATTCAGTAAAAATCCGACATCTTCATACTGCGACAGTAATGAAGACGACTGCTATGGAGTTCTTCCACCAGTAAAAATCAAAAGTAAAACAGGCAAAATAAGAGACAAGCAGAAAGCAAAAGTAAAAAAAGGAAAAAGAAAAGCTTAAGAAGAAAGGCAAGAAAAAGAAAGACACCTCATCTTCGTCCTCATCATCAGAGTCATAGTAAAGACAGAAATAGCAAAAGACGTGGCAGACAAGCTATTCATCAACAGTAAAAAGGAGCAGCAGTGGTAAACAAACTATTCATCAACAGTAAAAAGGAGCAGAAGTGGCAGACAAACTATTCATCAACAGTAAAAAGGAGCAGAAGTGGCAGACAAACTATTCATCTACAGTAAAAAGAAGCAGACAAATTACTATTCATGAACAGTAAAAGACGCGTGAAGAAATAGTTCAGATTTTTTTCTATAAAAGGGAGCCTCTCCCCTTGTGAAGGCACACATCTGGATATAGCTCCTCTCTCTGTATTTTCTCTATCTTCTCACTTACTCTGTAAATCATTCATCTTCCACTTATTTCTATATATTTCTCAGAAATTTTGTAAAAGTCTCAAGTTTTGTATAAAGTAAGTTATTTTAGTAATTTATTTATTTATCTTGTTTATATAAATTGAAGACCGTGTTGACGACACTTTTCTCTTCTCTCTCCACAATCTGACTTAACTCTAGAGATTCCAGATTAAGGTTGCAGGAACCCTAGCCTTAAAAATTGACTAATAAATATTTTTAATTTGTTATTTAAGTATGCTCTGTGGTTGCAGTTTAGTCTGATCTTCTACATCAGAAAGACTGTATGTTGTATTTATTTATAAATTATATAGGCCAATGACTCGGAGAGGCCAGAAATATAACTCTCATTAATGCCAATGACATTCTGAGACCAGAGTTATATTTATCTTAAATATAATTTTCTATATGATTGCCTGTATAGTTTTCTGAATTTATGTGTTTTGTGATTTCCTATATGTTGCCTATATATATATATATATCATCAAATATTTTAAATTTATGGACTTAACTATTTTAGATTTGTATTTGATAGCCCATTAAAAAGACAAAACGCTCCCTTCTAAGTTTTAAAAATACTCATATTAATAGTTTGATAAATAAATTATTATGGGCCTAATAACAAAAAAAATCTAAATACTTTTAACCTTTTGCAATTAAATTCGTTAGTATCAATTTTGACACAAATGGGAAATTTCAAATTTTAAAAAATTTTTGTCTAGATTTTAATTTATATTGAAGGAAATGTGCCCTGTTTTTGATGGCATATCACCTTACATTTTTTTAATTATTAAATTAGGTGAATTACTTTCCACATATTTTATTTTAAACAAAATAAACTCAAGTTAAGATTTAACTATGGATTAGGTACTTTACAGTACTTTTATAAACCGTAAATCTATCTTCACATGGTTACATCATGGATCCATATGAAGAAGCTTCCTTTCAATAGATTTTGGAAAAACATCATTTCCCTCTCAACAATGGTAGGTTATAATTCATATTCATCAACAACGGCTGTTCCTCAATGTTTATTTCCCTATTCATAATGAAATTGACAACCATTCTCACATTTTTCACGTAAAAGAATCCAATTAGAAGATTTTACTGTTATCCTATACGTAAACTAAATTCCTTATTTTTATCTTGGTTATTAGATATTATTCTAGAATGGAGGTATGGTTCTTGAATGGGGTATTATTCTTTTTAATGCTAATCTTGCAGTTAAGTAATTGCAATTTTTATATGTGGAATGATGATGAGCTCGTTCCTAATTCAAGGAAGAAATCGATTTTTGATGTAATCTTTAATAAGATGGAAATGTTGTAAACTTTAATTGACAAAAGCCTAGATTCAAAATGATTTGAAAAGAACTGGCACAATCGAAGCTGGTAAGGAAGAAGGAGAAGGTGAAGAAATAGAAAGAAATAAATTTGAAAATGCAAAATTTACAAGATAAGAAATGGAGGATGAGAGTTGTTTATATTATTGCCTTGGTTATAATGATTTGTTTTCTATTACTTTATATGAAAGTTAACACTAGCATGTTGTTGGCACTTATTGAAAGTTTTCTAGTGTAATGTTATTTTACATGCAAAAGCCTTTGAGGCTAATTATCAATGAAAATTAAGCTTCAATGCTAAAGTTTATAAATTCTTTCATTTATTCCAAAATGTTTTTGATTGACATTGAAAATTAAGAGTGTACAAGGAAGGACTGAACAAATTAATTCAAATAAATATTGCAACATATTTACTAAAAATGGAGAGTACATAGAGATTGAAGTAATCAATGCACCCATAAATAAAATATTAATAACTGTTTACACATATTCTAAAATTTCACGTTTAAAACTAACAGAAAAACTAGTAAAATAATTACTAAAGTGTATTATTCTTTAAGTTCTATCAACTTTTTTACATCAAGTCAAAAAATAAAACTATACAAAATCCAGAATTCAGATGTTCCATTAGTAATGTAGCTCAAAAAAACTTCTTAATATTGCATTTCATTTTGTTATATCTTTTCCCTTTCTTGATGTAGAACTAGTAGGCATGTTTCTGAACAGTAGTGTTGTTTTAGTGTGTGGAATCTTTTCCCTTATTGAAATGAAAGTGCTTGAGAGCTAATCTCTTTGTTCTTAAGACTTGACGGGATTAACCCTTAACCCTTGGTTGCATTCTTTTAACGGCTATTGATGTAACTCTTAATCTACTGGTAAATTGAATACTCCTTTATCTAAGCATCTGACACAATAGGATAATTTAAATGAAGTATTAATATACTCAATATTTTTTTTAATATTTATTGCCACAAATTTTTAAAAAAATGCATAACGTCGAGTAAATGTTTTCTATTGAAATTTCTATCATTATACCATATTCAAATATAATATGATAGCTTAAAGAACATAAATTATATAATTGTATAATCTCAATTACCAAATTTATATACAAAAAATAAGTTTATAATATCATTATTCTTTTTTTTTGTAATTATACTTTTATCTAGTCTAGTATTATGGCTAATTGTCTCAGCTTGCCTTACCGAATTTGTTTTTTTATAGATATATTTTTAGTATATTTCCTTTACCTTTGCTATATAAGAAATAAATTTAAATCCACCTCTATACTTTCTATTTTGGATAAATAAATCAAATTTAATTTTTTTTTCAAATAAGCCAATAATTTTGCATTAAAGGCCAAATAAGTAGTATCATATTAAAATATTAAATTTTTAATAATAAAATATAATTTCTATAATTTTTAAATATTATTTTTAATTAAAATAATATTAAAAATAAAAATAATAAAAAAATCCTAAATTATTTATATTTTAACATATATATTCAAAAGTTATTCTAAACTAACCACTTAAATTTATATCTTACCATATTTTTTAAATGAAAATTAGAAATTGAGAGAGTATAACTTGAAACCTGTCAGATTTACTCAGATACACTTTATCTTTAAGGTAAGCCTTGCACCTCTCAGACCTCTCAAATTTATACTTTACCGTTAAATTTGACTATTAGATTGTCAGAAATGCCACGTCATCATCTTAGTGAGTATCAAAAATTAATATTTTAATATAATTTAAATATAATTATCAAAAAAATCTTAAATTTTATCTATTTTAATAATTACACCCTTAATTTTTTTTAAAAAAAATACCCAAATTAATTTTTGATTTGTTTGATTTTTAATTTTGATTCGATTTAATTATAATTTTAGATGATACATTTTTAAGAGCCAATAACTCATTTTTTGATATCTTTTGCATCGATAAGTATAATTTTGTGCGTAGTTATCAATTATAAGTGTTCTGCTAATAATACTATTAATAAATCAAGAATCACCATTCTCACTATCTGAAAGTTAATTATACTTATTGTATCTGAAAGAATCACCATTCACAAAATTAGCTTAGGGATTGAAAAAATACAACCATAAAAAAATTAACTTAATAAAGAAAAAGTAAAAAAAAAATACAATTAGATTAAATTATACAAATGCATTCAATGGTGGTTTCAGTAGTATCGACTCTAGGTTTAAAGTTGAAATAGGTGGGTATGAGTTAATAGAGGTCGTGGATAGCTTCCTTAGCGTGTGGGTACGACGGTGAGGGAGTTTGGGTTTCCACCTTCTTTTCTTCCATAATCTTTAGCCTCCGCCCTTGGATAATGATTGAAATTCTTAGATCTCTATCATTTTTATTGTCTTCTAAATAAGTGGGTATGAGTTAATAGAGGTTGTGGATAGCTTCCTTAGTGCGTGGGTACGGCAGTGAGGGAGTTTGGGTGTTTACCTTCTTTTCTTCCTTAATCTTTAGCCTCCGCCTTTGGGTAATGATTGAAATTCTTAGATCTCTCATTATTTTTATTGTGTTTTAAATAGGTGGGTATAAGTTAATAGAGGTTGTGGATAGCTTTCTTAGTGTGTGGGTATGACAGTGAGGGAGTTTGGGTGTCCACCTTCTTTTCTTCCTTAATCTTTAGCCTCCGCCTTTGGGTAATGATTGAAATTCTTAGATCTCTCATCATTTTTATTGTCTTCTTTTCACTCTACTAACCTCTCGCATTATTTGGTATTCACATACCAACCCTCAAGTGGAGAGAGTTGAGGGATTGCAAGTGTTGTGAGATTTGATGGTTTATGCCGCCAAGTTAAGGAGTTGATATTGCAGTAGGGGTTTATGGTTTGTATGGTTGAAAATAGAGTTTATGGTGGTTTGTGTTTATGTAGGTATGTGAGTTTTATTGATTTCCAATCACTATTGATAGTATTGTTAGTCATAAAATAATTAAGTTGTTGAGGGTCATGGTTCCAGAATGGGAAAGAAGAAGATCGGTGGATATTTTCATCATTTTATGTTAGAATAACAGAAAATTGACAAAAATATGGATAAGGACTTTGAGTTGGATAAATATAAAACTAAGAGATTTAAGTGTTAAATTTTAAAAATAAAAGGATCGATTTATTAATTACACTAAAATTCAGGGATGAAAGTATAATTATCTTAAAAATTAATATCTTATTATTAAAAAAATAATATTATATTAGATCATGATTTATTTGTCACTTAATAAAAATATAAGAACTTAATAATCTAAAAAAAATAAATTGGGCTTATTTGACCCTTGAGTAAAAGTACGTGGGTATAATTGAACTTATTTCCAAAAAATAATCCAAAATTAAATTCTTTTAGACCCTTTAGCAGTCTTAATATAGTTTTTCACTTTGGTTCGACACCGAAAAATCATGCACACTCTTAATTAATTAATAATTTCTTTTTCTAGAATCAATCTGCTGAGTAAATTGAGTTTTTTTTTTCCGAAGATAAGGGGAGCTATACTCAGACGGATAAATATAAATCAAGAACAAGAGTCCTTAAAGGATAACAGGAAAACTCGATTGTCTTAAGATTCTTTAAGCAAAGTTGTGGGCCATCGTGTTTCCTTCCCTCTTAATGAAGCTGAAGGAGATAACATTTGAGAAGGTGGTTATGCCCTTGATGTCATTAACCACATTTGTAAGGATAGATGGACAAGAAGCATCCTTCAAACTAGAAATGAGGGACAAACAATCCCCTTCCACTATAAGGTTCTTCTAGACTCTTTTTGCTGCAAATTTAACTGCTTCATGACAAGTTAGGGATTCTAGAATTATCGGATCAGAGATGTGATGAACAATTTGTCCTGACCGGTCCACCAGTTTCCCTCTTTCATCTCGAACTACCATTGCAATTAGTGAACTAAATCACTCACTGGTAACTTCTCTTTAAAGAGTGACCATAGGATAAATCAAAAGCTTGGGAGGGAGAGGTATTGACCATATATTCTTCTAGAAGGCTAAAAGAGATTCACGAGATCTTGGACCATGGACAACTGAATTCCTTGCTTGAGAGCGATTCCCCAGATCTTTTGCTATGTAGTAACCAGAACATACCGTATAATGTTCATGCCTTTTATAATGCCATATCAGCCTATCTTGGTTTTGCAGAAGAGGTAGAGAAATCTGCAAGATGTTAACCGAGATATTCCATCTTTTAAGCCTGTGATCAATAAGCTGACTAACCCAGTAACAAGGATTATTCGCATTGGCTTTAACTCTTGGGGTCATTGGGAAAGACTTTGGAATTCATGGATCTATCTTGCATCTAATCTGACTACTGTCTCCTACATTCCATCGAACTCCTCGTTGGGGAATATCACGACCCTAGAGAATGCTTCTCCATCCCCATGATGGGTTATGACCAGCTTGCAAAAAAGAAGAATAAGGAAAGTATTTAGCTTTAAGAGTACGGGCAAGTAAGGAATTTGGGTTGGAGAGAATATGCCATCCTTGCTTAGCAAGAAGCACTCTATTGAAATCCTCAAGATATTTAAAACCCATTCTGTTATGTGCTTTTGGTTCGCAAAGAGCCTTCCAAGATATCCAATGCATGCATCTTTGATGTGAACCAGCATGGGAAGCAAGGAAAGGATCCCTTGGAGCTACAACAAGGACCATTGACAAGGAATAAAGCAAGGAAGTACGGCGTTACTCTTGGATTGCATATTCAAGAATTTATTACAAGAGAGATGACTGAAATTGCTAGGGATAAGTGCGAGAAGGAACTTGAAGGTCATTCGAAGCTGATTACGTTGCTGGGTGTATGCATGGATGAAGCAGAAGCAAATTGAAGATTTGTAGCGCTCGCTACCATTATCAAAGTCGCGCTCGCGACATTCAGTTAGCCGAAGATACTTTTGTGTTTTGTGGAAGTTAATTTTGGAGCACATCATGGAGGAAGATAGTGGAGAATCAGCCCGAACCATAAGCAGGTTGTGGTTTCGTCCCTGAGGTTGTGGTTTCTGCTGGAACTATTGAGGCATACGAGAATGTGGGTGGTTTTTAAAGACTTGGCAGTTATTTTTGTTATTTTAGCTTGTTTCCCTGTTGGGATAGGAATTCTGACTTAGTATTTGTTTTCCTTTTCCAACTAGGTTTAGGTTTTTGCCTTACACTATAAATAAGGCCTTAAATTCTTATATCAGACACTTTTTTTTGTATTTGACAAATTTAATTCAGATTTGCTTTATGCAAATTTCGGCCTTCTTTGAGAGAGTGAGAGTTTGCTTCTTTCATTGATTGCATCACGAATCAGACCAACTTATCAATTTCGATTGTGGCGTTCTTCTGATCCGTTCTACAAAATCCTTCCGTTATTAGTGTTCTAGCTTCGCTAAGCTTAGGGTGCTATAGAGGGTGGTTTATCCACGTTCTTGGAATCTATATCAGAGGTGCGACGGGGTTTGAGGACTAAGTGCCATAGGGTTCCGCGTCATTTGGTATCAAAGCCAACAACAGGTAAATCTTTATCTATCTGTCTTTCTAGGGCTGTGTTATATTTTCGTTTTTTTGGTATCTTAGTTTCGAATTTCGTTAGGGTTCATTGTCTTCAATTCGTTTCTGTTCAATTCGATTCCAATTGTTAGGTCCTGGATTGTCCATCCAAAATCATTGTGTTGCTTGCTATTTTGTTATTTGGCAATTCGGTTTCTTTTAGCAGCCATTATTTCCCTTCGAACTGAATCTGTTAGTGAATTTTTTTTTTTTGATACACACTCAAGAATTTCGTGTGGTGTTGTTTGAGACCCAAGCAAGGGGATAAAAAAAAAAAAAAAAAAAAAAAAATTGCTCCAACAAAAAAATTTTCTTTTTAGTCTTGCTATTTAAGTATTAAGGATCAGTTCTAGGTGGGTTACAATTAAGTGAAAATTTTGCTTCAGATTTTTTTTCCACCATTGAGGGGCTGCTGTTCTTTTATTTCAAATTGCATAGTATAGTAGCGTTCTTGGGGTGTCTTCAAACCAGCGTTTGGGGTAGAAGATTTAGGTCCATAAATCAGCTTACCAAGAGCGAGTTGGTTTTGATACATTCTGACCAGAATTGTCTATTTTATTGCCCTCTTGTTTCTATTTTATTTTTGAGCTAGCGTTGAAATTCCATTACATTGCTGAGTATCATTTGTTTGTTTCGATACTTAGTTTTCAATCGTGTAGTGCAAACGTTCTTGTGCTGCCTCCGGATACTTGTCAAGTTGTCTTCTAGGTGTCTAGGGATTAGGATCCTACCTTTTTTGAACGTACTTGGCAGATTGGTGAGTGAACCTTGGTTCTGAAGTGCAATCGAAGAATCGGCAATAGTGAGGTAAGAGCAAAACACTTGTGAATTCTTTCTTTCAGTTACTAATTGTTTCTTGTGAGTTTCTCTGTTGTGGTCATGACTAGTGGGAATGGTAAAGATGTTGCTTCAATTTCTAGCAATTTTGAGACATATATGCAGCAAAGTAATGAGAAGATGGAAGAGATGGCAAGAATGATGGCCACCCTACAAGAGAACATGAATCTAATGATGAGGGAGAGGGTACAACAGCCCGCACCCCCAGTGAGATTACCACAACGAATCTTACCAAGGGGAGGCGAAGAGGAGGTCATTAGGAGAGCAGCAAGAGGAGGTCGAGGTGATCAGGAAGAGGTGGCTGAAAACTACCAAATTGTGACTGACAATGACCTTAGTTCCATCAAGATGAAGGTACCCGAATTTAAAGGGAATAACAATGCGGAAGAATACATTGAATGGGAGCGAAAGGTGGAACAAATTTTTGAGTGTCATAATTACTCAGAAGAAAAGAAGTCCCATATCGCAGCCGTGGAATTTAGGGGATATGCTACATTCTGGTGGGATCAACTCAAGTCTAGTAGAAGAGGAAAAGGATTGCGACCCGTGCCGGAGTGGGAGGCCTTGAAAGACTTAATGAGAATAAGGTTTGTTCCTTCTCATTACTATAGGGATTTGTATAATAGGTTGGCAAGACTGGTCCAAGGTGGTAAGAGTGTTGAAGAATACCACAAGGAGATGGAGATGACCATGGCCAGGGCTGACATTGAGGAGGATGAACACAGGCTAATGTCCAGATTTCTGGGAGGTCTAAATTCCAACATTGCAAGTGAGCTGGAAATGTATGATTACAATTCCATGGAAGAGTTAGTTGAGAAGGCCATGAAGATTGAAAGGAAAATCAAGAACAAGAGCTCCACCAAATATGGGAAGTTCCAGAATGTGGGAGGAAGTAGTTCAACCTTTAAGGGGTCTTCAAATGATTTGCCCTCAAAAGGTGGAGATTTCAAGAATTCCTTCCAAAGGAGCAATCCTCCACCTACAAGTGGAAAAGGGATGAATGGAGGTTCAAATAAGCAGCAGTCAGGTATTCCTAATACTACTCCTAGTAGAAATATTAAGTGTTTCAAATGTTTAGGAAATGGGCATATTGCATCTCAATGTCCAAATAGGAGAGTTATGATTGCTACTGATGATGGGGGTTTAGTTTCTGATTCTGACCATAGTGATGGTGATAATAATGATATGAATGATATGCTTGATGATGTTGATGAGTGTGAAGAAGAAGTTGAGAATGCGTTGGTTGCTGAACGTGGTGATATGTTAGTTGCTAGGCGTGCTTTGAATATGCAAGTGAAAGAAGAAGGTCTAGAGCAACGAGATAACATATTTTATACTAGATGTTTAGTTGAGGGTAAAGTTTGTATGCTCATCATTGACAGTGGTAGTTGCACCAATGCTGCAAGTGAGACAATGGTGGAGAAGCTGAAATTGACTTGTTTAAAACATCCACATCCATATAGACTACAATGGTTTAATGATAGTGGAGAGGTGAAGGTTACTAAACAAGTGAAGATACCATTCTCTATAGGCTGGTATAAAGATGGAGTGTTGTGTGATGTAGTTCCTATGCAAGCTGGCCATATGTTGTTAGGAAGACCATGGCAATTTGATAGGAAGGCGCAGCATGATGGGTATTCAAATAGGTACACATTTACCTATGAAGGAAAGCTGCTTACTCTTGTACCCTTATCACCGTTGGAAGTGTATGAAGATCATCGGAAGATGCATGAAAAAGCAAAGCAAGATTCGACCAAAAGGGGTGCTACTTTAAAAATTAAGGGAAGTGCGAGAGAACATGATAAGGAGAGTGAATGTGAGAAGAAATTGGGAAAGGAGGCCAGAAAAGAAAATAATCAAATAAATGGCCCATTGGTGAGAGAAAACCAAGGAAAGGTGAAACAAACTTTTTATGCGAAACCAAGAGAGCTTAAATTTGCAATATCTAACGAGCAGCCGTTATTGCTCATTAGATATAAAGAAACTTTGTTTACTAATGTTGATGTTTCACTTGACCATTTGCCTTCTAGTTTTGTGTCTATGTTGCAGGATTTTCAAGATGTGTTTCCAGAGGAGCTGCCTAGTGGTTTACCGCCATTAAGGGGAGTTGAACACCAAATCGACTTCATACCTGGTTCGACGATTCCAAATAGACCAGCATATCGAAGTAACCCAATGGAGACCAAGGAGATGCAACGACAAGTGGAGGAGCTGTTGGAGAAAGGCTTGATTAGAGAGAGCTTAAGCCCTTGTGCCGTTCCTGTTTTGCTGGTACCAAAGAAAGATGGCACGTGGAGGATGTGTGTCGATTGTAGGGCTGTAAATAAGATCACGGTGAAGTATCGACATCCCATTCCACGACTTGACGACATGTTGGACGAGTTACATGGTGCAAGGTATTTTACTAAAATTGATCTTATGAGTGGATATCATCAAATTCGTATGAAACCTGGGGATGAGTGGAAAACAGCTTTTAAAACAAAATATGGCCTATATGAGTGGTTAGTAATGCCTTTTGGGTTGTCTAATGCACCGAGTACATTTATGAGATTAATGAACCATGTTTTGAGAGCTTATTTGGGCAGATTTGTTGTTGTTTATTTTGATGACATTCTGATCTATAGTAAGACATTAGATGAGCATTTAGAGCATGTTAGGATAGTGTTGGAAGCTTTGAGAACAGAAAACTTATATGCCAAGCTTAAGAAATGCACATTTTGCATGGATAGGCTTGTTTTTCTTGGCTTTGTTGTGAGTGCACAGGGATTAGAAGTTGATGAAGAGAAAGTGAAAGCTATAAAGGAATGGCCTGTTCCTAAGAACGTGACTGAAGTGAGGAGCTTCCATGGGCTAGCAAGTTTCTATAGAAGATTCGTGAAGGATTTTTCTACCATTGCAGCACCACTCACTAGCATTATCAAAAAGGAGGTTGGATTTCAGTGGGGAGAAGAGCAGCAAAAGGCGTTTGAGAATTTGAAAGGGAAGTTGACATCTGCACCTGTCTTAGCTTTGCCTAATTTTGATTCAATTTTTGAGATTGAATGTGATGCTTCTGGTGTAGGTATTGGGGCTGTGCTGATGCAAGAGAAGAAGCCAATAGCATATTTTAGTGAAAAACTCAATGGTGCACAACTGAGTTATTCTACATATGACAAGGAGTTACATGCTTTGGGCCAAGATGGGCAAACTGAAGTTGTGAATCGTACTCCTGATGGAGAGAAGAAAGCTGACTTGGTGAAAGCTTTGCATGAGAAAGCACGAGCTAACATGGAGAAAAAGACCAAGACGTATGCTGATATTGCGAATAGGGGTCGCAAGAAGATGGTGTTTGCTCCTGGAGAGTGGGTTTGGGTGCATTTTCGCAAGGAGAGGTTTCCAAATCAAAGGAAGAATAAGCTGGATGCGCGTGGTGATGGTCCATTTCAAGTCTTGGAGAAGATCAATGACAATGCTTATAAGATTGACTTGCCTGGTGAGTATGGTGTTAGTGCCACTTTTAATGTTTCTGATTTGTCTCCTTATGACGATGCAGATTTGAGGACAAATCTTTTTAAAGAAGGGGAGAATGATGTGAACCAGCATGGGAAGCAAGGCAAGGATCCCTTGGAGCTACAACAAGGACCATTGACAAGGAATAAAGCAAGGAAGTACGGCGTTACTCTTGGATTGCATATTCAAGAATTTATTACAAGAGAGATGACTGAAATTGCTAGGGATAAGTGCGAGAAGGAACTTGAAGGTCATTCGAAGCTGATTACGTTGCTGGGTGTATGCATGGATGAAGCAGAAGCAAATTGAAGATTTGTAGCGCTCGCTACCATTATCAAAGTCGCACTCGCGACATTCAGTTAGCCGAAGATACTTTTGTGTTTTGTGGAAGTTAATTTTGGAGCACATCATGGAGGAAGATAGTGGAGAATCAGCCCGAACCATAAGCAGGTTGTGGTTTCGTCCCTGAGGTTGTGGTTTCTGCTGGAACTATTGAGGCATACGAGAATGTGGGTGGTTTTTAAAGACTTGGCAGTTATTTTTGTTATTTTAGCTTGTTTCCCTGTTGGGATAGGAATTCTGACTTAGTATTTGTTTTCCTTTTCCAACTAGGTTTAGGTTTTTGCCTTACACTATAAATAAGGCCTTAAATTCTTATATCAGACACTTTTTTTGTATTTGACAAATTTAATTCAGATTTGCTTTATGCAAATTTCGGCCTTCTTTGAGAGAGTGAGAGTTTGCTTCTTTCATTGATTGCATCACGAATCAGACCAACTTATCAATTTCGATTGTGGCGTTCTTCTGATCCGTTCTACAAAATCCTTCCGTTATTAGTGTTCTAGCTTCGCTAAGCTTAGGGTGCTATAGAGGGTGGTTTATCCACGTTCTTGGAATCTATATCAGAGGTGCGACGGGGTTTGAGGACTAAGTGCCATAGGGTTCCGCGTCAATCTTCCTTCCCTTTTTTTGTCCCCACCAAAAATTTGAGAAGGCTGAGTTAAGATTTTGGTGTAGGGAAGATGGTAGACGAAAGGCAGACATGGCAAAGACAGGGATAGCAGTAGTCACAGATTTAATGAGTACTTCATGTCCTCCTTAGAAAGGAGTTGCTCGTTCCAACTTTTTATTTTATTGTAGATTCTGTCATTAAGGAAGGCAAAAGCTTGCTTTTTTGATCTGGGAAGATCAGTCGGTAAACCCAGAAATTTTTCTGGACTGTCCACCCAACTGATATCCAGAATGCTTGATATATAGGTTCGGAGATGGAAAGGAGTGTTGATGCTAAACATCAAGCTAGACTTCGACAAATTGATGCACTGGCCATTGGTTTCAGCATAGTTGTTTAACACTCTATTGATCTCTAGGGCATCACCTACAGAAGCATTGGAGAAAAGAATAGAATCATCAGCAAATAGCGGATGTGTGATAGAAGGTCCTCTTCTAGAGATAGATAGCCCTCTCAAGGTGGACTGACTGATTCTGTTAGAGAGACCTTCAACACAAATTAAGAAAGGATAAGGAGAAATGGGGTTTCCTTGGCAGAGGCCTCTATAAGGGGCAGAAAACTCGGATCTATGCCCATTTATTTGAATAGAGTAAGTAAGAAAAGTGACACATTCCATAATCCAATCAATCCAGGTGCTATGAAACCCCATACAGATCAGCATGTGATAAAGAAAATTCCATTCGACACAATCATAGACTTTGCTGATATCCAATTTGAGAGCCATACCAAAGTTCATACCATTTCTCCTCTGATTTTATGTATGGTTTCATGATTTAGGAGGATATTATCAGAGATAAGTCTCCCTCTAATGAAAGCACTCTGCTATTTCCCAATAATACTATTCATGTAAGGCTGATCTTGGAGATAACTTTATAAAGCACATTGCAAAGACTAATAGGTCTAAGATCTTTTATAGATTGTACATTTTTCACTTTTGGAATAAGAGTAAGAATAGTGTGGTTAACGCCTTTAGGCATACCTCCACCATAAAAAAACTCAAGATAGCAGTACAAATGTCAGAACCAATAATGTGCCAATACTTTAAAAAAAGAAACCAGTCAGTCCATCTCCTCCTGGAGCTTTTGAAGGGTTGATGGCAAAGACTACTTTTTGAGCTCATCATTCATCTCCTGGGTAACTCTACTTCTAAACGCTGCAGTAAAACCATCCAGATTAGTGGGGTTAGATGAGGAAAATAATTTCTTAAAATACTCCTCTGCTATATGTTGCATTTATATAAAGGAGCTCCTCCATTGTCCCTGTGCATCTTGAAGACCCATAAGAGTATTCCTTTTCCTTCTCTGAATAGTCTTAGCATGAAAAAAAGAAGTGTTGCGATCCCCTAACTGCAACCAATTTTGTCTTGCCTTTTGTGCCCAGTACACCTCTTCTCTTTTGATTTCTTTAGCCAAATCTTTCTCCAACTGTCTTATGGTATTGGGCTTCCAGCTGGTCATCTCCCTTTTAACTCTAGCCAACTATTCTTGAATCAGCTTGATTTTCTTCCTTGAATTCCTTCCATTGTTCTTTTGCCAATCAACTAGAGCATGTTGAATGTGTTTTAATTTTTGAGTTGCCCTAGCAAAGTTGCAACTTGACATATAAGAATTCCAAGAATCATCTATAAACTTTTCAATCATCTCGATGTCTCCCCATCTTCGGTCAAAACGAAATAGCTACTTGGCTTTTTAGAAAGGAGGTTTGAAGTCAATTAAGAGAGGCCTATGATCTGAACCCAAATCTTCAAGATGATGTACTGTAGCATTTAGGAAGTAGACAACCCATTGAGATGAGGCAAGGCACCTTCAAGTCTCTCTTGAATATTGTGAATACCTTCTCTTCTATCCTTCCAAGTCATAGGGGGACCTTTAAATCCGAGATCCACAAAATAGAGACTATCCACAAAATGCTGGACATATAAACTTTAGCATCCAGGCTAGGATTGCCTCCTAATTTTTCTCCAGCTTTGAGGAAAGTTTTGAAATCACCTACACAAAAAATTAGGCCATGTAGAGTAGAGCAATAATCAATCAAGAAAGTAAATTGGCCATTCATCACATTATCCACACAGCTCAAATAGAGCAAAACCATATTCCAATTCAGATTCATAATAGGATCCAAAATTACAAAATGCATGAAAAATTTAGTCATTTTAATGAGGCTAACATCATAAACATCATTCCAAGCAAAAGCAAGACCACCTGATAGAGACCACCTGATAGACTTCGTGGCTCCTGAATAACCATATTTTTTGAAGCCACATTTATTCAAGATTCTTTTAGCAATTTTGCTCTTATTTTTAGTTTCCATAAGATAGACCAGGTGGGGGAAATGAGATTTACAATTCTCTTGGAGGTGATAGTCTGTTAGGGGATTCCCCAGACCTTACCAGTTTAAGAGATAAGGCTCATTGGTCCAATTGGGGTCATTTAAGGCTGGCTTCCCCCACCTTCAGATACTCATTATCTTCTATGCAAGTTTTCTTACTATTTTCTTCAGGATGGATTTCATCTCTTGCTCTTTTCCATTATCCTTCCTTCAAAGAATGCTGAGGTTGTGTAGTGTTGGAAGTTTGGGCTCCTTCCTGTGCCTTTGTTTCCTCCATTGCAACCAGTCTTACTCTTCTTTTCCAGCTTCTAATTCCTTGGCTTCCATTTTAATGAATCAGTGTAGTGATTTCCTATTTCTATATTATAGTCCATAACTCCCTTTCAGCCGCCCGAAGACTCTTGTGTCCATCCCTTTTGTCTTTGCAAAAAATGCATGGCCATCGAGATAAGACCTTCCCATGCAAAAAAACTTTCAGATCCCATATGGACTGTAGGGTTCTTCTCTTTTGCCATAACACTCGTCCCAAAATTATTTTGTTATCACTACGGGTCCACTTCCTTGGTTGGGGCTACTCCTGCTTTTATGTCGTTGGCAGTAGAGTATGTTGAGTTCAGGAGGACGTATTGCTTGTTTAGTAAGGCAGTTTGAAAATGTTGTGACAAAAGGGAAATCTTCAAACAGTTGTTTTGCATTAACGTGATTCTTCCCTATAGCATCCATATACTGCTGGAAAAGAAAGGGAAGGCTTTCAACTAAGGAAGGTTGTGTTTGTTAAATTAGCTTATTGATTGGTTGAATTATTGGTTGAATTGTCGATGCTACTTTAGAGAAAAATTTATCTACATTCAATTTAATTTATCTACTGGAGCCTCATTTATAAACTCGAGCTCGATTTATAACATAAATATTAAACTCGAGCTCGGTTCGAACTCGATTCGTAATAAATTCATTTATCACATTAAAAGGCCAACTCAAATTCCACTCAAAAAATTTAAATTTGAGCTCATTTAGCCTCGAATTCGAGATTGATTATATTATAAATAAACTCAATATAATTCAAATTCATTTAAATAATAAATTTAAATTAAAAATAAAATTTAAATTATAAAATCATTAAGAGACTTTTAAATTAATTTTTTTATTTAATTGAAATCTCTCAAATCCAAAATTAATAAAAAAGAGTGTAGAAGGTTTGTATTTTTATAGAGAAGTCACGGTCCTCCATATTCCTTTAACTTTCGATATGGAATTGGTGTTGGCGAACGAGTATTTTCACAAGCTTGTTCGCGAGTCTGCTCACGAGCTTGTTCACAAGCTTGTTCTCGAGCCTGTTCACGAGTCAGCTAGCGAGCTTGTTTGTAAACTTGAAAACGAGTTAAGCTCGCGAGTCTAAACAAGCCGAATACTGCTAAGTTCAAACTCAACTCGTTTATTAAACGAGCATAAAAAGTGAGCTCGAACTTTTATCGAGCAGTGTCTCGAATAGCTCACGAACAGTTTAGTTCATTTACACCCCTACCACCACTTCACATACTGTATTTCCAAAAAATTATATTTCCTTTTTCTTACTCTCATCTCCTTTAGGTTAGCAATATTTAATTCAAATTAAAGAAATTGATCAAAGTAAATTAATTTAAAATTTTAGTTCTTTTTTTTTTGGATTTTAATTTTTAAGAATTTCAATTATTTCAGTTCGATTCGATTTTAATTAGAAAAATGATAAAATCGAACGAAATTGATCAGTGACAATAGTATATTATTTTTTATAATATAGAGAAATTAAATTATAATTAAGATTAAATTATTTTAATTAAATTTTAAAATATTACAAATAAGGTGTAAAAAATAAAATAAAAAACTATTAAAAAACTCAATCGATCAAACGAACTGAATCAGACCGATTCAATTTAAATTAATTTCTACTCAAAATAAATTTGATTTTCACATATATAAAATTTTAATTTTCAGTGTATTCGATTCTGTTCAATTTTAAATCAAATCGATTGAATTATCACTCATAGCATTATCTTTCCACTTTCATATAACCATCTCAATTATTTAAACTAATTAATTTATTTTTAAATTAATTTTTAGGTCTATTAATTTAATTAATATAATATAATAAACTTATTCTATTAAAAAATAGTTAATCAAATTATTTATTGACCCAAATTATTGAAAAAAATTTAAATAGGACTCTTAAGTCTTAACAATTAATTGGCAATCGGATCAATGGATAAGGATTCCTCATCTCAACCTTACCTGCAAGTCAAAACATTGAATTCTTAAGTTGCTACAGGCTGTACTTAAATATCATTTCCATTTTGAACGTAGAGTAGTCCCATCCATAAAAAAATAAAATAATAATAATAATAATAATAGTTTATTATTATTATTGAAGAAAAAAAAGTATAAACTATGTATTTATATTTATTCATCGTATTCCATATTCAGATAATTAGAGGTGAGCATTCGGTCGGTTCGGTTCAAAACCGAACCGAACTGAAATAACCGAAAATCGAATTGCAGTATTTTACATAAACCGAACCGAATAAGAGAGATAATCGAATCAAACCGATTTGATTCGATTCGGTTCGGTTTGATCGGTTCGATCAGTTAAACCGATACAATCAAGACCACACAACTTCAACAATCAACGGCACACAAATTCAACACACAAATTCAATAATCAAACGTACACAAATTCAATAATGAACAGCAAATCACAAATATTTACTTACCGTTTACAGTTTACTCAAGTTCAACTGTGAATGGCTGGAAGCGCGACACAGAGACTCAAAGAGGACTGAGGGCTGTGGAATAAGCACGACCAAATTGTCGACTGTCCGACGACGCGTGGAGAGCCGATAGAGAGCAACGACTGACGCCGATGGTGAATCAGTTCAGTCGAGAGGAGAGTGGAGGCACAGGTGCGAGAATCTCGCGGCGAGATGAGAGATGTAGCAGAACATAGAGATGAGAGATTGTCGACTGCCCGACGACGCGTGGAGAGCCAATAGAGAGCAACGGTCGACGCCGATGGTGAATCAATCCAGTCGAGAGGAGAGTGGAGGCACAGGCGCGAAAATCTCGCGGTGAGATGAGAGATGGAGCAGAGCATAGAGATGAGAGATGGAGCAGAGCATAGAGATGAGCACAGAGATGAGCACAGAGATGAGAGATAGAGCAGGGGCACTGGCGGCACGCACGAAGAGATAGAAATTTGTTTTAGATTTAGGGCAGAGAAGGGAAGGGAAGGGAAATAGGGAATTAGGGAATAGGGAACTATTAAAACGACGTAGTATAGGTGATTTCGGTTCGGTCTAATCGAAATTTTTACGTCTAAAATCGAATCGAACCGAAATCACTGATTGTTAAAAAATTTCAAACCGAATCGAACCGAAAAAAATAAAACCGAACCAAATTTTCGAAATTAATCGGTTCGGTCGGTTATTTCGGTTTAAACCGAATACTGCTCACCCACTACAGACAATACTCTAAAACCATAATTTGTATTATTGGTTTGTAATATAGTTATCTGAAAACATATTTAGGTTGTAAAATTGTGATAAAGTTTATGTTAAATATATTATGAATATGATTACATTAGGGATCTGATATAAATGATAGTCTTAAAATATCATATATGTAAAATTCTGTGTGGAATAATTTATGATTTTCTTCTTTCTGTTATTGCATTAACAACAATTAACCTCCTTGTTCTCATTTTCCAGCAAAATATTTTTTTTCTCTTTTAGCGGATGTATTTATGGAACATAATTAATCAGTGGGTTAGCTAAGTATTTGGTAATTTAATTAATCAATTAGGAGTATATTATTATGTGATATTGGTTTTGTTCTTATATAAACAAGAATAAGAATAAAGTAGATGAATTCATCTAAATTTTTTAATATAGGAAAAAAAGGATTAGTGATATTACTCAATATTTACCCAAAATAAGTTATGCGACTTACTGTTTGTTTACATAGCACACCCTTATACTTAAAGTAATAGACATTATAGCTTAACCACTTATGATATAGAGACAAGATCGACCGTATGAAAATATTTGGTTGGTTCAGTAAAGACTCGCCCTGTAGAGCTGCTCGAGTCTCTTAAAACATCTTGTTACCATTGAAGGGTGTTACAAAGAAAATTCATAAAACAACTACTATCACGGGATCTGTTATCCACTAGTCAGTACTAGTCGGACTCTTAGGGACACTACTAATTAACCCTCTTTTCTTATAGTATAAAAGCAACTTGGATATAGGTTCATGGTACGCATTCTAACATACTCTTCTCAAACTCCAGTTCTCTATTTACACTCACCCTTCTTGAAAAGTTTACTGACTTGAGTATTAGAGTGGCTACCTCTAAGCACCTACCACCTCACATTCTCTTTTTGCAGATTGACAAGTCATATTCAACTCCTTCTCAGCCACATCCTTTGTTTTCATTATCGGGATCCCAATGATTTCTCTTGTTCATTTGAGATAAATCTAGCTTAGCCTTCCTATTTTTCCTTTTCACTTAGAATCCTTTTCATTTCTCACACTTTACTCTTAAAATGGCTGAAAATTCACGAGTTGTTGCTAAGTTTGCTGTCAACAGGGAAGTCATCATCTCCTGCACTCCTAGCAGTGGACATAACACTCCTTCCATAGTCAATGAAACAGACCTAAAAAATCTAAACAATAAGCAGATGGTGCAATACATCAAGCAGCTGCAGGCAACTCTCGAGCAATATAAACCTTAGGAGGAGACCTCATTCATGGCTCCTAGAATAAGGGAGGAGGCCTCATTCATGGCTCCTAGAATAAGGGAGGAGGCTTCCCTCGAGACTCCAATGACTCGGATGGAAGCAATTCATACGCAGTCCAAAGGAGAGGCCAAAGTTGAGGATGAGGAATCTTCGGACGAGGCCCAAAAAGACGTTGACTGCAACTTGGTTCGTCTTGTACAAACGTACCAAAAGGAACAAGATGAAGATTATGGTCTGGATGATGCCTTGCCCTGTTAGAGGAAATTCTCACAGAGACCTTTCTCACAATATTCAAGTTGTCTAGTTTGGACAAGTACGATGGGATGGTAGACCCCAGGAGCCATCTAACTATCTTCAGGACTACAATGCAGCTCCAAGATGTCAACGACTTCGTGTTGTGCTGAGTCTTTCTCTCCACTCCGCAGGTTTGGCCTAGAAATGGTACCAGCATCTGAGTCCAGGTTCTATCAATAGCTTCACTCAACTTGCTATGCTTTTTAAATCTAAATTTATTACTTATATACCTCCTAAAAAGCTCTCAACAAACTTGTGTAAAATTTAACAAGGTGAAAGTGAGTCTTTAAGAAGTTTCATCTCACGTTTCAATGTTGAAGCAATACAGATAGAAGAACTGAATCACAAAATAGCATGTGAGGCCTTGAAGAAGGGAGTTTGTAACATAAGTTCATGGATTCATTGATCAAGAATCTAGCAGCCACCTATCAACAACCAATGGACAAGGCTAAAAAATACATACGACTGGACGATGAAGTCCAGACACTAAAAAATGATGAGAAGACAAGTCAGAGTAAAAATCAGAAATCAAATAAGTGAGGCTATGAAAGTGAAAGGAATTACCTAGTGTCATATAGTAGGGATAACTGAGGTAAGTTTAGGAATTATACGCCATTAAATTACTCACGAATATATATGTGGATCAGAAAAAAATAATAAAGAAGTTAGATGGCTCACCAAGCTTAACCTAAACAAAGCAAACATGCAAAACAGAACAAAGTATTGTCGATTTCATGAAGATCATAGACACACTATAGGAAAGTGTAGGAAACTAAAAGATGAAATTGAAATACTCATTAGAGATAGTGTTAGTGTATATGCCCTAGGCCATTATCTTGGACCTCTTTGTATATCGTTTTGGTTATTAATAAAAGAGGTTTTTATCATTATTATTTGTTTGCATGTTACATAATAATGATTATCATCCCTGGTTACTTATTATTATGTTGATAATAATAAAATATAACTGGTATGATTATTGATTGATAATCATGAGATGATTATGTATATGTTGATATAATTCAATAATCATAAATACTTGTTAGAGAACAAAGTATTAGATGGACCCGCATTGAGATCACTACATGGGTCATTGTCATAAGTGAATCTTAAAGTAGTTATGTCTTAATCCTTTGACTTGAGATTATCATAGTTTCCAACATAAGGACTATTATGTTCTGACATAACCAAACGTTGTCTTTAATCGGACAATCATAAAGGTTATGATTAAGCATAATAGAAATTATGTAGAGGATAATGAACAATCAAGATAGGATTTGTCCCTCTCTATGAGAGAGATATCTTCTGGGCCCCTAGATAAGTGAGACTGAGAAATGCATGGCCGTGTTCAAATGAATTGATAGTGTGATCAATATCATTTGAATTTATCAGTCTACTTAGAGATCGATAAATCATAAGTTTGAACATTATAAGTTTGACATTGACCATGACTTATGTTCAAACTAGATATCGTGTGACAAAGGGATTAATTCATATTCTATTTATTAGGCTTTATCGGATTATTGATCCTCATATTAGTTGGGTAGTCATAATGTCTTGCTAGAGGCCACTTATGACTTATGGGCCTTGTAGGACTGGGCCTATTGCCAATTAATATGAGCCTATTGGGTCACACACAAAAGAACGTTGTTGATGTGCTATGTCATATTAATGGGCCAAAAGCCCAAAGCCCATTAATATAATTAATAATAATAAAGTGTTATTATTATTAATCATTAATATAGTTAATAATAATAAAGTGTTATTATTATTAATATAATTAATAATAATAAGTGTTATTATTATTAATATAATTAATAATAATAAAGTGTTATTATTATTAATCATTTATTATTATGAGATAATAATATTTAAAAAATATGCAGTCTATCTGTGAGTGTTACAGATAAAGGACTCTATCACATAAGATATTTGAGTATCTACGAGATTGTGATAGTGGATTATGAATACAACTCCTTTTAGAAAAAGGAGTTGTGGGATGAACACAACTCCTTTTAGGAAAAGGAGTTGTGGGAAAAACAAAAGACTGAAACATATAAATACCCCTTCTACGAATTGTGGAAGGTACGTGTGTTTTTGAGAAAACTCAGTCTAAAAACTGCAGATTGTGGAGCACATAATCTATCCATCCTTGAGAGAGCTAGCACTCTAGAAGGATAGAAGACGTTCGTGTGGATACCATTGAGGGTGTTCGTTTGAAAAGGCAGCACCATCAGTCCGGCATTGTTTCTTCTTAACGAGATTAACAGGTTAGTCTCATATCCATCTTTTGAATTAAACGAAGCACTCGGATTCTGAAAAAGGAAATCAACAGAGATTTTATTTTTCCGCTGCGCAACTGGGTTGCAATAATCTCGGGATTCATTGATCAAGAATCTAGCAGCCACCTATCAACAACTAATGGACAAGGCTAAAAAATACATACGACTGGACAATGAAGTCCAGACACTAAAAAATGATGAGAAGACAAGTCAGAGTAAAAATCAGAAATCAAATAAGAGAGGCTATAAAAGTGAAAGGAATTACCTAGTGTCATACAGTAGGGATAACTGAGGTAAGTTTAGGAATTATACGCCATTAAATTACTCACGAATATATATGTGGATCAGAAAAAATAATAAAGAAGTTAGATGGCTCACCAAGTTTAACCTAAACAAAGCAAACATGCAAAACAGAACAAAGTATTGTCGATTTCATGAAGATCATAGACACACTATAGGAAAGTGTAGGAAACTAAAAGATGAAATTGAAATACTCATTAGAGATAGAACTCTGAGGAGGTTTGTTAGAAAAGACGAGGATAGAAGATCAAAACCTAGGGTAAAAACACTGGTCAATTCTGATGAAAATGAATCCGTAGAGTTTATCCATATAATTGCAAGGGGACCAAATGGTAATAAGGGAACAAACACTTACAGGATGAGCCTTTATAGAAAAAAAATCTCACGGATATTCAACGCTCGAGTCAAACTCTGATGCTTTAATACAGAGGATCTAGTCCTTGAACAGTCTAATGTAACAAGCGAAGATACCGAGTTTGGTAGGTTAGGCGAAAATTGGAAGAGAACATACAAGATCTCCAAAGTTATTCATTCTGGTGCTTATAAGTTGGTCTAGTTAGATGGTTCTATCATTTAACATCCCTAGAGTATTTGTTATTCACGAAAATATTATCAATAAAATTATGACATATTTTTCAATTCTTTTGGTGATTGAACTAAAATTACCAGAAATGATAGATTGTTGAAAGCGAGTCACTACCAGGCAAGTTTTTGTGTGTTAGTCCTAAAGACAATGATTAAGGTAAGTTTTTGACACCAAGCACCACAAGGTAGATAACCACCAGACGAGTCTTTGGGTGTTAGTTCCAATTAAAGTCAAGTTTCTGCCAAAAAGCACCACAAGGCGGTTAATCGCCAGGTGAGCCACAAGGCAAGTAATTGCTATATGAGTCTTCAGGTGTTAGTCTCAAAAGACAATAATTAAAGGCAAATTTCTGCCAAAAAGCGCCATAAGGTGGATAACCTCCAGGCGAACCATAAGGCGGGTAATCGTCAGGCAAGTCTTTGAATGTAAGTCTCAAAAGATGATGATTAGGGCAATTTTAAAAAAAAAGTAACAGAAGGCGAACAACCGCTAGGCAAATCTTTCAGTGTTAGTCCCAAAAGACAATTATTAAGGTAATATTTTTGCCTAAGGCCACAGGGTGAAAAACTGTCAGACGAGAAACCGGATGGGAAGTCCCATTTTTTAGAGTTGAAATATCTTTATTAGTTGACAAAGCTCAGGTACAAAATTGTTATAGTCCAATTCCGAGTATGACTCTTGTTAGCAACTGGGAGTTTGATGGTCCAATGGAAACTACAAGGGCGATAGTTGTAGATGGAGGAGGAGGTAGCACAAAGATCTCTTTCATATGTCGTGCCCACTTTAGATGTTGTGCTGAGGTGCGCGTGACGATTCTTCCCTTACGGGCATCACCGCCAAGTGAGCACCCGGGTGTTAGTCCCACACTATTATTAAAACTTATTTTTTGCCAAGTAATCACCACAAAGCAGGAAATTGCTAGACGAATACCCGAGTATTAGTCTCACATTATTAAAGCTAAGTTTTTGCAAAGTTAATTTTTTACTGACAGATGATATTCTGAGTACCTACTCTTAATAACAGTTAGCAAAAATCTAAACGCTGGGAAAGATGAACAAAAACTAAATACATTTCATTAAAAAAATAAAGAGAAGAAGACGAGAACAACCCATCTTCCCCAAAGAAAGGATTTATACTACTGATATGACGACTAGTTTTAATGAGCCTTGAGAAGCAAAGCGTTCTAGGCATGTGAGGCGACATGGGACAGGAAGCCGATATGGTAGCACCATGGTAGCACCATAGAGTTTTCAAGGACCAAAACCATAATTTTCCAACATTAGAATTCTCAAGAAGCAATAGTGGGATAAAGTAGTAGAAATTAATAGGAAGATAAGTGCTGAGATAATTTGTTGTAATTCCTTTCCATGTATTTATTTTGGAGGGGGGTGTCATATGAGACATGTTGATGTCTCCTCCTGCCACAAGCCTAGTTGTTCCTAAGCTCTTTAGGGCTGAGTGACTAGTTGGCCACCAGCTGGGGCTAGGCCTAGTTGGCTACTGTAGGCCTACGGAGATCCTGAGTTGTGCATTCACTCCTTGTAGACCATCCCCCCTGTTTACAGGGGAGGTGATAATTATTGTAATGATTGCGTCGATGATAATGTATAATTACCATTTTGCCCCTAGAATAAAATAAGTAGCCTGTTCATGAATTCTCATGTTCAGTTCTTACTTTTTGTGCCTACGGTGAGGCTTTTGATGGAATGCTGTGTGCTGGCTTCGTTGTCCATTTTTATAATCTTGACTAATCAGGGTATTCATGTTCATAGGGTATTGGGTGATTCTTAAGCCTGACTTGGCTTGAAGGCATTCAAGTCAAGTGCCGCACAGTTCCAGACGATTCCTAAAATTTGAAACTGTGACAATTGGTATAAGAGCTTATGAAGCGGAGGACCATAAGACGTACAAAAGAGGAAAAGAGTGCTGAGTGAACTCTTTTGAAAGTGGGGACAACGATTTCATAGCAGGATTCGCCGAGCTTCGCTACAAGTGGAAGAAGGTTGGGTTGTGTCAAGGAGATGGGTAAAGGCAGTTCAAGCCTTAGTGGTCAAGTGTTGTTGGCACACCTGTTGTTCATAGTGTATTGCTTTCTAAATGACTTGCTATATTAATTTGTATTAGAACCTAACGTGGTTAGTACTAACCTTTCTGATGAGATTCTTATAGGTTGATCATGATGCCGGGAGGGCATGAGTGTATACAGGTTGGTGGACTTGCTGTATGATAGGGTCATGCTTTTGAGGCAAGGAGTAAGTTCAACAGTTAAAGTCAAGTAATGGCGAGAAAGGTTAAGGGGAAAAGAACCGGCGATCAACGAGTCCAGGCAATAAGTTCGTGTGGAGAAGAGTGAAATAACAACTTCTCGCAACATTTGCAGTAGACCAAGGAATCAAGGGCAGAACATTTACCAACAGAAGATAGAGCTTTCGTTGTTTTATAATCAGTAAGAGCTAGCAGCTCACAATTGGGGGGGAGATACCGAGAACTAAATGATCTCATACCAAAGATTAAGATTGTCCAACATTTTAATCAAGAAGGACTAAGATCAAATCACATTGCGAGCAAGCCTAAAAGCATCGAACTTGAAGATTGAAGAATCCCAACAAGCTCAGTCGACGAGGACGTCGACTGTTTAAGTGGGGGAGTGTTAGGGTCATAGAGTTTTCAGGGACCAAAACCATAATGTTTCAACATTGGAATTCTCAAGAAGCAATAGTGGGATAAATTAGTAGAAATTAGTAGGAAGATAAGGGCCAAGACAATTTATTGTAATTCCTTTCCATGTATTTATTTTGGGGGGTGTCATATGAGACATGTTGATGTCTCCTCCTGCCACAAGCCTAGTTGTTCCTAAGACTCTTTAGGGGGGAATGACTAGTTGGCCATCAGCTGGGGCTGGGCCCAGTTGACTACCATAGGCCTACAGAGATCATGAGTTATGCCTTCACTCCTTGTAGACTGTCCCCCCTGTCTACAAGAGAGGTGAGAATTATTGTAACGATTGCGTCGATGATAATGTATAATTACCATTTTGCCATTGGAATAAAATAAGTAGCATGTTCATGAATTCTCACGTTCAGTTCTTACCTTTTGTGCCTACTGTGAGGTTTCTGATGGAATGCTGCATGCTGGCTTCGTTGTCCATTTTTATAATTTTGACTAATCAGGGCATTCATGTTCACAGGGTATCGGGTGATTCTTAAGGCTGACTTGGCTTGAAGGCGTTCAAGTCAAGTGCCGCACAGTTCCAAACAATTGCTAAAATCTGAAACCGTGACACCAGTTATAGACTTTCAAATTTGAAAGAATCAAAGACTTATGAGGGAACTTCTGATATAATTTAGCACTCACCCAAAATATGTTATAATTTAGCACTCACCCAAAATATGTTACATAGTCATGGCTTAACCACTTATGATGTGGAGACAACATTGACCATAGGAAATATGTCCGGTTCAGTAAAAACTCATTCCGTAAAGTTGGCCAAGTCTCTTAGAACATCTTGTTACTGTTGAAGGACGTTACAAAATAAATCCATAGAATACCTACTATTACAGGATCACTTATCCACTAGCCGATATTAGTCAGATTCTTAGGGACACTGCTAACTGACTCTATTTTCTTATAGTATAAAAGCAACCTGGATACAGATTTAAAATATGTATTTTAACACACTCTTCTCAAGCTCAATCAAGTTCTCTATTTATACTCACCATTCTTGAAAAACTTAGTGACTTGACCTCAGAGTGGCTGACTCTAGACGCCTATCATTTCACATTCTCTTTTACAGATTGATAGGTCATATTCAGCTTCTTTTCAGCTACATCAGTTAGCTTCACTAGCTTGAAGCCTCCGTAAAGTCCTTACCTCGCAAAATAGGCAAAGACAAAAAAGAAGCTGTTATAATTAGAGGTGAACAGTATCTCGTTTAAATTGAAATAATCAATCGAATCAAATTAATTCGAAAATTTTGTTCAATTTTACATTCTATTCGGTTTGGTTCAATTTTAATTTTTAAAAAATTTAGTTATTTTGATTCGGTTTGATTTTGATAAAAAAAAATTAAAAAAATTAAACCGAATCGATTACTTATAAATACTATATTTTTTTATAATATAAGGAGATTAGACTTTAAATAAAATTAAAATACTTTAATTAAATTATGAAATAGTTAAAATAAGGTATAAAAAATTAAATAAAAGTCATTAAAAAGCTTAACCATCGAACTAAATCAAACGAAATGGATCTAGTTCAATTCAATTTAATTTTTAAAAATACATAAATTTTAATTTTTAATTTATTTAATTTATTTTAATTTTAACTTGAACCGATCTAATATTCATCTCTACTTATAATTTCTTTCAAAATTAAAATTTTATAAAAGTCAAATTTAATTATTTTTTAATCAATTTTCATATGTTTTAAAAATTCATTTTTTTAGAAAAAGCCACATATAAATTTATATTAATTTATTTAAATTTTTTTAAACCTAAGTTTATATTCTCCTCCTGCTCAGTAGTTAAGACCAGTCACAAGGTCTCAAAACTTGAACACGTAACGATCTATCAACTAACAAGTTTGCTAGATCAACATTATCCTCTGGTTTGAAATTTGAAATTTTTAAAAATTTAATTTAATTGATTTTTATAGTAACAATTTACAATCAATTCTTAAATTTTTTATTAAAGATTAAATAAGTCTCATTTAATTTTTTTACTAAATAAATTTTAAAACTAAAATTCATTCTTATTTTTTACTCTCAAAAAATTTCTAAAAAAATACTTTTAAAAAATTTAAACTAATTACTGATTAGGATTAGAAAATATTTTTAATTTTGCTTTTAAATAATTATATTTTCACAATTTAAGATGGAATGATATTTTTTCAATAAAATTTAGAAGTATAAATATGTATTATGCTCAGAAAAAATATTATTAAAATGTAGTCACAAACCTAAAAGGATAGGACAAAGACGGCTAGTCAAGTTCTATGGTATGCTGCAAGTGTCTGATATTAAGTTCAGAGGTTTAAAAAGTTTTTTATTTTTTTTAAATAATACCATTTTGGATGTCATTGAAAAAAATAATAAAAGAAAATTGTGTTATTATTTTAATATTTTTATGATTAAATTATATTAAAAATAATGTTTAAATATTTTCTAAATTGTATATTTGATTTTCTTTTTTTTCAATTTTAGCTCCAACGGAAACGCCAAAATCACCCTACATTTGCCTGTTGAATTGCTTTTGGGTACCAAGATTTGGGAATAAAGCAGCTCATTCGGTCCAATTATGGGGGCAGATTTGTCCCTGAATTCATTTTAATAATTTTTTTTTAAATATCTTTTAAAAAATAGCGGTTTGTTTGGTTGCCAGGAAATACACATGATCCACCGTGACCTTTGTTTCCTGGTTGCATTGGCACATGGGATGGTAGTGCATGAACCTCGTTTACATTTCTATTTTATTTTATATGTTTTTAAAATATAAAAGTTAATAAAGTAAAATTAAAAGTATATATTCAGTAATATTTTGATATCAAAAAAATTAAAAGTTATTTTTAGTAAACTATCACTTTTTTTAATAATATTCTTTTTATTTTATAATTTTTATCTATATATTTTTAATTATTTTAAAATTATTATAATTTTTTTAATTATAATAATATAAAAACTAACTATTATAATTAAAATATCTCTTATTATTTAATAAATTTTAATATATTTAAAATAAATATAATTAAAAAATTATTTTTAAATGTATATAAAAAATTATAATAAATAAAAATTATAAATCAAAGAGAATATTTATTTGAGAGATTTATTATTTTAATATTATTATTATTAACAAGTCAATCCCTATATTTTTAAAAATTTATTAAAACATCCTTATTTTCTTTTTCGATTAATGAAATAATTTTTCTGTCCACTTTCCCGTTAAAAATAGATGATCAGATGAAAGAAAAATTTTTAAAATTTAATTTTTTTCTCAAATAAAATATTTTTATTTAGTTTCTGGATATTACCATTATTAACAAGTCGGTCTCTATATTTTCAGAAATTTATTAAAATTTTCTTAATTTTTTATATATTTATTAAGACGTTCTTATATTTTTTTAAATCTATTAAAATGCTCTTATTGTTTTTTCGCCTCCACTAAATAGTTCTCCTCCTAAAAAAAATGAGAAGAAGAGGAGAAAGAAGAGAAAGGAGAAGAAAATTATGATAAAAAGAAAAAGAAAAATTAAAGAAAAAGAAAAAAAAAAGGAAGTGGAAGAAGAATTGAAAAAGGAGGAGAAGAGGGAGAGTCTTACTATATTTTTAAGATCAAAATAGATAAAAATTATTTTATTGATTGAAATAAAAAAAATATTTTAATAAATTTTTAAAAATATAAAAATTAACTTACTAATAATAAAAAATAAGTTATAAATCTTCTTCATTATTTTGAACTAGTTAAAAGTACATTTCCCTTTTATTACATAAAGGTTAAAGAGCTACACCTCTAAGCTTAAAATAAATAAATAAGCACTTTCTTCATATATTACTTAAATTTTGAGCCCATCAGTTGAAAGCTTTATAAATTTATAAAGCAATTATTTAACTTTTAAAATTTTCAAAATATAACTTTTGAATTTCTGAAAAATTAAAACTCGTTTAACTCATCTTCTAGTAGTAGGAACGAGAGCGGATAAACTGCCTATGCAAATTGTCCTACCCAACTCAAACCCATTTACTATATTTAACCCTGAATTATTCCCCAACTCTATTATTTTAAATGATCCCATTCATCTCAAATCCAAATATTATTATTCAAATAATTTAATTTATTTAGTTTTATAATTTTTAAGATTTAATAATTTTATATAAAAAGTAATTTATATTATAAAATAGTTAGTAATCAAATAAACATTAAATTTTATTTATTTTTTATTTTAAATATTAAATATCTATAATACAAAATTAAAAGTGTATGACTTAATTTATGAAAATTAATTTACAAATATCAAGTGCTATTATAAACTAAATAAATTATTATATTTTATTTAATATTATTTTTAATAATTTTAATAATAAATTTACTTATCAATTGCAAAATGAAAAATATTTTTTAAACTTAAAAACAATCAAATCAGATCAATCATATAAGCTAGTTTAAAGAATTTATAAATTTAGACAAATATCCTCTGAAACCTAATCTCTTATGAGAGTTATTTTCAAAATTTAAAACATTTAAACTTAATTATAAAGTTCCGTAGGATCAGTTATACGGAAACGGTCTGAAATTACTGAATCAAATATATATAGCACTCACATTCACATGTTTATGTGTTTAATAAATCCGAATAAATTTGAGCCATTTCAAATTCTACTCTCCTCATCCTCCATTTTCAATTCAAAAAACATTTTCAATTCAAAATATATATATATATATATATATATATATATATATATATATATATATATAAAAGTTGCGAAAAGTTAAAATAACAAAATGGAAGATGAAAAAAATGGAATGGATAATAAAATTAGGGTGACAAAATAAATTGGTTCAAGTCAACCAAAGCAACAATGGAATTTTAACAAACAGAACATTTGCAAATCCAAGTGTAGGGTATAGAATGATAACTATACTAAACTTTTTAAGATTGATTTTACACAACTTGCAGAATATTTCTTACAAGGAAATTTTGATTTGAAAATGACACAAAAAAAAAAAAAAAAGAGTATACAAAAGAAGAATAATTAGAATTATGATTTTTCTTACTTAGAAGGGTTGGAAACAGCAGCATCTTTGCTGGCTCTATTGTATTTCATGTGGCTTTTCACAAGTTGTCCAGCAGAAATTGCAGACATTAGAGACAGCTCTCCAGCAAGAACAGAGCCTGCAACTATGGAGGCTAAAAGCCTGGAGTTAGCTCCTGGCGTCTCTTTGCTTGCTCCTTTTACTCCAAGCAGGTTCAAGCATGCTGATTGGGATGCAAGCTGTGTACCTCCTCCAACAGTACCAACCTTCAAAGATTCAACACCAATTAGAAAATTTTTTCAAAAGAAAGTAACTTTGGCTTTGACTAACAAATCCCATATATTCATATTTCAGAATTTGTTATTTTCTGTGCTTAAATCAATTTACCTCAATAGAAGGCATAGTCACAGAAACATGAAGATCCTGCCCATCATTAACAGCTTCCATCATGGTAATACAGTGAGAACTCTCAACGTTCTGTGCAGGGTCTTGGCCTGTTGCTATGTAGATAGCAGTCACTATGTTACCTGCATGAGCATTGAACCCACCTAGAGCTCCAGCCATGGCGGAGCCAGTAAGATTCTTCAGCATATTAAGCTCTACTAGAGCATCCACATTAGTCTTCAGCACCTTCTTCACCACATCACCCTTGATTATGGCCTCGCACACCACTGACTTTCCTCTTCCTTCAATCCAGTTCACAGCTGCAGGCTTCTTATCCGAGCAAAAGTTACCTGTTGTTTGTTATATAGTTGGTGATAATTTAGTCAACTAACATAGATTCAAAACCAATCGAGCATAAGAACAGAACAAAAGGGTAATCAGATTTTACCAGAGAGGCCAATAACATCCATGTCAGGGAAATCATTCTGGAGGAAATCCAACACATTCTGGACACCTTTAGAGACCATGTTCATGCCCATAGCGTCACCAGTGCTGCAACAAAATCTCATGTACAGGTTCTTTCCAGCAATAGCGCACTTGATGCTTTGAAGCCTGCCAAATCTGCTGGATTTGTTAAACACAGTAGACAGAGTCTCAAAATTGGCATGATCCTCCACGTACAACTTCAATTGGGCTGCTCTTTTTGCCGTTGCGAACCTAACAACAGGGGCTCTGGTCATCCCATCTCTCAGCAGGACGCTTGTGGCTCCACCAGATAAGTGAATGGCCTTGCAGCCCCTATTGGTACTGGCTACCAAGCACCCTTCAGTTGTAGCCATGGGAACCGAAAATTCCTTGCCGTCTAACAACAAAGGTCCAGCAATCCCAACGGGAATCTGAACATACCCAACAGGCATCTCGCAGCACTGCCCCAAGATTGACTCGTAATCAAATCCCTCAAGAGGTAACCCAGAAAGCGATTTGCCAGTTATCCTCTGCGACGCCTCGCGCCTGATTGCAGCAGCGCGCTTGCAGTCCCCCAATCTAGACTCGAGGGAATATGATGGGATAGTTCCAGCCACAACAGATTTGATTGTCTCTTCATCTTCCTCACCCAAATAAGTGGTGGCTGGAAATGGAATTTCGTCGAACACTTTCGGCTTCGGAGAAGGAAGCACGATTGGGCCGACTGCTTTTGGCGAAGAAACGATCGGCCGTGATAGTGGCGGCGTAGGAAGAGAGCAATCGAGAGCTTGTCCACAAGGCAGTTTCCGAGCATCTTCCTGAAGCAGAATTCGTTCCGCCGGCTCCTCGTCTTCATCATCCACAGTCCACAAATCCGTAGGAGGGCGTAAGATAAGGGACTGAACAAAGTCAATACCAAAGAAGCCAAGAAGGTAAACGAAGGAAGCGAGCAAAGCAACAATAGCAGAAATTTCAGAGAGAGTGACGACGTGCAGAGGGGTGGAGGTGCGAATTTTCTCACGCCAGCGGCTGAGAAGAAAATAAACCACCCAGAAGAAGACGGTGAAACAGATAGCATTAGTTAGGTAGAGATGAAGAGGCAGTGCATCGGAGGGCTTCTGGGTATTCTCATCCTCCACCGCTTTTACATTATCGGAGTTCATGGGCTTTCCGGAGGTGGGTTGCCGGGAGGAATCCATTTTGGACCGGCAGGTGGAGGATGAAAGGAGAGAGAATGGAGTCGGGTCTGGAATGGAATGGAATGAAGACGAAGAAGGGGATTTTATACAGAGAGCTGTTGACGAAGACGGAGTAAAATGCGAGTACGTACAGTGTGCTGCACGTGATACTTTATTATTTTATTAATGCCTATTTGTGTTATTATTACATTAATTAATAACTTAATCCTCAGTTTTGGCTGTTACATTTATGGTTTTTGAATTTAATTCTTTTTATTTATTTATTTATATACCAGGAACTCCTCCATGTTTATGGATGACTGTATGATTATTGGAGTTTTTTCTTTTTAATTAATGCAATGTTGCTTTTTTAAATAATTTATTTTTTTAATTAAAAAAATATTTTTATCATTTAAAAAATTTTAAATTTCTATAAAATTGATTTTTTTCAATTTTCTAAAAATTTTAAAAAATATTTTTTTCAAATAAATAAAAAAATTGTTTTTTAAAAATGAGAAAATAGAATATTTGAACCAAATAAATTCTAAACTTTAATAGTAGTTTTATGTAGGTTTCTGAATTACATTTTGTAAAAATCTCCTTAGATATAACAGTAGAGTTCCAAATTAAAAAGAATGAAATTATATTTTCTCATCCTTTCTTTTGTTTCTCTTTTATTTTTTTAATTAAATTAATAAATATTATATTATATAATATTATATTATATTTACTAATAAAATTAAATATTATTAATTTTTACTTTTATTATTAAAATAAAATATTATAACTATGGCAGGTGAGAGGACCTCTTTGAAATAAAATTAAAATTGTGGAATTTTTTAATAACAAAATAAAATTGAATAACAAACATAAATGATATAATTTATCTAAAAGAGGGTTTAGAAAAGAAATTGAAAGAGTAATTCATCGAATCAAACCAATCAAATCATAATCTAGAATCAATTCATTCCATAACCTTGAATCAAACCACCAAATCCACCCATTAATGCAGCAACTAACAAAAACATTGACACATTGTTCGATATATGAGAAACAAGGCAGATGAGACTCAATTTAAATGTTTTTTTTTTATAATTTTTTTATTTGAAATGAAAGAAATTTAATTTTATTTAATTAAAATTTTTCATTGAATTTTTATTTAAAAAAAATAAAAATAAAAATTTTAAATAATTTTATAAAAATTTATTTAAATTTAATTCGATTAATTAAAATATCTACACATTATAAAAATAAGATTAAAATACACTTATAATTTAGTTTTGTTAATATTGGAAGACACTGTCCAAATTAAAGCATTTTAAGCATTAATCAATTTTTAAAAATTTTCTTAAGTCAAAATTACCGTTACTCTCCTTTCTCCCTCTCCCTCTCCCTCTCCCTCTCCCTCTCCCTCTTTCAAAATAATTCTAGAGCCTCACATTGCAGATGAGAATACTCTCAACTTATTAGGTTACAAGAAATAAATTAAGATTCACAACATGTTACAAATGAGAACACATTTATTGTAAAGGTTCATTAGTCGACATGGAGTTGGGAATCGTCTTTCTCAAATTTATTTGGTTTACCTATTGGAATTAATGCTTTAGAATTCCAAGTTACACCATCGGGAATAAAAAAATTTGGAGGTTTCAATCCGCTACTTTGCATATCTTGTTGGTAGCTGAGTTTTTTTTTTTTTTTTTTTTTTTTTTTTTTTTATAGTAATGAAGAATCATTATTTTATAAAAATTCAGATATTTAAATAAATAATTCGACATACATACACGATACGACATAAGTACTCCATATTTTTTTTTATTTTAATATTTTGATATAAATGCTATTTCTAAAAATCAAATTTAGACAGAGGCGTAATATGAAATATAAGTAGTTTTATTAATACAATACACCGTACTTAATTCTTAAGTCTTTCAGATATGGTAGCTAAAATATTTTATTATAAATATATTTAATGAAAAATTAAATAAAAAATTCGAGTGTATGATAAATAATGCATCTATTCTAAACATGGGCATGAATTAATATTTAATAATATTTATTAAAATTGTATACTATTTTAATAAAATTTATAATTTAAAATCTATCATTTCGTTAACAGTCGAATTAATATTTAATAATTTTTATTAAAATATTTAATATTTTAATACAATCACTAATTAAATTTATAATTTTTATTAGCTGATATATATCATATTAGTAATTTTTTTTTAAATTACATAATGTGCTATTTCAATATGAGATGAAATATTATAAATTAATTATTAAAATAAATTTGAACTAAGTTAATAATTAATAAAGGGCAATATTTATTTAAATAGTATATATTTTATTTTAAAATTAATAGATAATAAAAATATTAATTCTTACTATATTAAATAATGTTAAATTTTTATTAGAATTGTAAATTTATGATTTTTTTAATGAATTTCTGTTTATAAAATGAATCAACCCAAAGAAAAGTGATTTTTTAATTTTTATTTTTTAGTTAAATTTTTCTTTTTGAAAAATGATTGAATTTTTTATAAAATTGTGAGATAATGTTTTAATTGAAATTATAATAAAAAAACTCCTTTACAAAGTATTTAAGTACAGTAATAATTTTTTTTAATAATAATAAAACTAATTAAAGTTTAATTTTGAATAGAACTATGATTTAAAATATATTAATAAATGGTAAACTTATCTAAATATATAAGATATTATCGTGGAATAGAATTTAATTTAAATGAGAAATTAATTTAATTAACTAATTTAATTAAATTTTTTTAATTATATTTACAGATATAATTTAATAATAATAGTAAGTATATCTGAGTAAATTTGAGAGGTTTCAGATTTTATTTCTTTAATTTTTATTTAAAAAAAATTAATTAAAAATAATTATTTTAATCAATTAAAAAAAAAAAAAAACTGTAATGGCAATTTTTTTTTATAGATATAGTTTCCCTCAACCCTCGCTCGCAGGGCAAGCATCAACTCTACCTACTTTGAATATCGGTACAATTAATTAATTTTTTTTTTCTTATGAATTTCTTAAATTTTTTTAAGGGTATGAATTTGGTGACGTTAGGATGCCGTAAGATGAAAATGCTAACTTTTCTCTTTACCCATATTTGTTTGTAGGAAAATGATCAAATTATTTATCCTATTATTAACGTAAAAAGAGTTTATAGGAAAATGATCAAATTATTTATCCTATTATTAACGTAAAAAGAGATTTTAGGATGATTTTTATTTTAATGAATTAAATATTATAATAAAAATGAATTTAATCATCTGATACTATTAAAATGAAAAACACGTTTTCACACCATCTTAGTTAATATCATACACAATAATATTGTAAATTAATGCGTTAACAATTAAAAATATTAAATTATTGATGTGGTAAAAAAAGAAGTTGAAAATAATTTTTTTATTTTGTAAAACAAAGAAAGCGAGGTGGTTGGTATTTGTAGGCAACTCCAACGCTTAAATCGATAAATTATCATAGAGGATGAGTGTAAGTAGATTGTTTGAGTTTAAGAAGAGTGTATAAGAATGTGTACATTGAACTCTATGTATACTTCACTTTTATACTAAAGAAAATAAAGTTATTTGGTAAATCTCATAAAAATTCAATTAGTACCGGTTAGTGGATAAGAAATCTTGCGTTCGTAGATATAATGAGGATATGTTATATAATATTTTTTAACGGTAATTTAGGTATCACAAAAGACTCAACCGGTCATAAGAGTGTGAGTTTTCTTTCTTATGCATGGGACTTGAGTGATCGAGGGTCACAGGTTATTAGGACCTTGTCATGTGACTCCATCATATGGTGACAACACATGATACACTTTGGGTGAATATTGTATCATATCAGAAGTCCCTCTATCGGTCTTTGATTCTTCATATTTGAAATTTATAGGTGTATTTCATGATTTTGACACGTGGCATGTTTGAATTGACTCTTCATAGTCATGCCTCTTTGCCTGCTCTAGTGATAAATAATGTTCATTTTGATTCTTGAGCAGCATTTAAACCAGCCGTCAAAATAATAATATAAAATCTTCATTTCTCCTGTGATTACCACTTTTATTCTTTATTGCTTCATTCTGCTCTAAAAAGATTCGACTATTCAGTCATCTCTTTCGCATTTCCAAAGGCAATTCATTCTTTTGCCATCTTTCCTCCCTTAAAGATAAATAGGTCCTCTTCGTCTTCTTCTTCTAATGGTAGCTTGGCCTCCAGCTCTTTCTCATACAGTCCCATCTGTGCTTCGGCTCCCATAGTTCCATTGAGAGTGGTCCATGACAACGATACCCTACTGGTAAACAATATTCCATCCGTGCTTACTGAAAGAGACGTAGACCGTCTTCATGACCACTACCAGATTTTCTGTGAGATCTTCCAGATTTACGCTCCTAATCCGAATGTTTGCATTATATGATTATATCTCTGTTGAAGATACTATCATGGTCTACGATGAACAAATGAAGGCGAATCTTCAGTTCCCAATGGACCCATTCTTTGTTGAAGTCATCAGATTCCACAAACTATCAGTCGCCCAATTGCACCCCAACAACTGGAGAATTTTAGTGGCTTTTCGCTTTACCTACTTCAATAATAATATTAAGCCGAGAGTAGTCCTCTTCTCCCAGTTGTACCAGTTGGGTACCCAAAAAAATAAAGAGTTTTGGTTCTTTAGCGAGAAAAAGTGTCAAACCCTCTTTGAATCGGATCCTCTCTTTTTTGAAGCGTTGGAAGAACAAGTTTTTCATCCTCCACCACAAGGTGTCATAGGGTTTTAGACAACCTCGAACCGACTGGAATGTTTATATGGAGCTTTGAAGGATTAGGTCCAACTGCGCAGAGATAAGGCAGAGGCTTTAGACTTCCTTCAGAAGATGGCCTTGGCCTATCGAACAAACATAAACATTGTAATACCCGGCTAGACTCCGGTATCGGAATTCTTACCGTCCGGTGGAATTTCGGATGTCGGAGATCTCTAGAAGGGTAGAATCATGTTTTTATAAAATGTTTTCATGTTTTTAATGGTTTTAAGTATGAAATTTAATGAGTTTTTGGCATGAAAAGTCATAGGAGGAAAACCCAGGTTCGGCCGCCGAAAGTCAGGTTCGGCCGCCGAACATGCATGCGTTTTGGAGGCACGTTAGGCCCCCGAAAGCATGAGTGAGGGAAGTCCAGGTTCGGCCGCCGAACCTCATGTTCGGCCGCCGAAAATGGCATGCATGCGGAGGCACATTCGGCCCCCGAACGTGGTCTGGCCAGCCACTATAAAAGGGTCCCTTAGCCGAAAACGGGCGAGTTTTTCCCCATTTTCGGCCAAGGTGAGCTTTCCGCCGCCCCTCACCCATTTTTGATGTTCTTCCTCTAAATCTTTCAAGATTTTCACTTGTTTTCCCTTGGTTTTGAAGATTTAAGCTTTTGAAACAAGTTTTGGAGCTTGGAAGTCTTGGAGCTAAATCCCTCCATTTTCCGAGCTAGGGTCGTTCTTCCTCTCGATCTTCAAGAGGTAAGCTTCGATCTATGCTTCTTTTATGTTTTATGAAAGTTTTATGCAAGTTGATGGGGTAGAATGCATGTTTAGGCTTGTTGTTAGGTTTATGGGTTCATGTTGTGTCTTGAACAATGTATGTTGGAAACGTGTTGTTTGAAGTGTTGTAGTTGGGGTATATTATAGTTTGAGACCCCTAGGTGTGATGTATGATGTGTATGCATGTGTAGAAACAAGTTTATGCATGTTTTGCGGCGTTTTGGAGGCTGTGGACACAAGGGAGCCAAGTTTCTGCCCTTCGGCAGAAACTCAGGTTCGGCCGCCGAAGTGACTTTCGGCCGCCGAACCCCCTTGTGGAGGCAGTTTCGGCTGCCGAAGCCTGCCCCCGAAACTCAAGTTTCGTCTCTGTCTGGGAGGTTCGGCCGCCGAAAGTGCCGCCGAACCTGCATGACTTTCGGCTGCAGAGGGACTTTCGGCCGCCGAACCTGCCGCCGAAAGTGCCCTGTCCAGCCAGTTCTTGCATGTTTTCATGCGATATTTTCAGGATGTTTTAGGGGGTTTTTGGGGAGTATTTTAGAGTCATGTTCATGTATGTTTGGTCCCTCATTTGAGTCCACCTGTGTAGGTTCGGACCCGAGGAACCGAGACCCCCAGCAGTGAGCCAGCTGCTTCAGAGTCTCTTCAGAGCTAGCCAGAGGTGAGTGGAATAAACTTTAAGTTTTAAAGCAAATTAATGAAATGTTTTAGCATGATTCACGCATCATGAATGCCATGAGATATATTAGGCTGTTTGCACTAGAATTCACGAATATGTTGCATTGCATACTTTGTTGTTGATGTGGATGAATGTTGAATGATCCATTAGCCCTTGTATGTCATGATAGCCTATGTGAGTCCAGGTGTGCCTGCTACGGCTCTACGCCCCTGGCACTATGACAGATTATGGAAGTCCGGGTGTGCCTGCTACGGCTCTACGCCCCCGGCATGTATAAGTAAGAAAGATAGGGGCTAAATGGTGACAAGTTCATCCTTGTTGTGAAATGTTTGTGTTATGGCGCATACATGAAAGCATGATTTAAATTGATGTTTTATTATTCTGCTCACTGGGCTCTAGTAGCTCACCCCACTCCCTTTATCCCCAGAGTTGCAGGTACAGGATAGATCAGGAAGTCGGCTAGAGTGAAGTTCAGTCATGTATGTTGTAATAGATAGTAGTGGACATGAACATGATGTAATGAGTATATATGACCATGTAATGTAATGAATGATTTGATGATGTATTGAGGATTATAGTAGTGCTTGACCTAGAGGTGTGTGAATCCCCATTATGTACAGAGTGTTTAATGAGTAATGATGTTAATGACCATGATTATCCAAGCTGATATGTATGATGATGATACCCCATTGGAGTATTTGATGAGGACTCCAGTGTGGGGTTTATGTATGATTTTGTGCATGCACAGGTTTTGCTTGGATAAGAGAAAAGAAAAATTTTTTTACAGATCATGTATATGTTGTTATGTATGGGATTCCACAGGTTTACAGGAGGTATGTAGGCTTGCTACGGGTCCCGGCGGCCTTAAGCCGATCTGGATCCTAGCGCCGGTAGCGGTCCGGATTTTCGGGTCGTTACAGAGTGGTATCAGAGCCCTAGGTTCATATGGTCGGACCTAGTGTGTCGGGCTCATAGATGTTCTAGAAGGTCAAGCACACTAGGAAAATCATGTCCACTAGGATAGGATGTAGAGTCCTGTCTATATGATGATATGATATGCCATGATGATATGCATGTGCATAAATGCTATGATGTGATGCTATGTATGTGATGAGGGTTCATGTGTTTCCACATGAACCATATGATGCTAATGATTGCTTATGCTATGTGCTGTTTTTCAGAAGGTAGAATGAGAGGAACTCGTCGATCTGCACGATTGACTGGAGTGCCACCTCAGGACGAGGGCGCTGATGCCCGTCCTTCAGCTTTGCCTAGGGCAATGTCCAGTAGGTCCAACAGAGACAGAGTAGCTAGAGACCCTAGAAGGTCTTTGGATCTGGGTAGAAGCAGATCAGTAAGGGGAACAGTGCAGGGAGGAATGTCTGAGGATATGGAAGTAGATCAGAGGAGGGATGGCAGTCTCGGTGTGAACATGCCGGAAGAGGGCATGGGAGAATCAGAAGGAGGCACTCAGGCCTCGAGTCATGTCCAGCCACATCACTACCCACCCTATTCACACCATCCAGGGTATTCGATGGGAGGTACATCGGATAACCCCAGTTTTAGCCCTTATCCTCCACATATGCCATACCCACCTTACTACCCACCATACTCTCAGTACCCCATGTACCCACCTCCACCTCCCTATACCAGTGCAGCAGACCCTACCCCGGGGGATGTTGCACCTCCACCACCACCAGTACCTACTGTCCCGGAAACACCAGTACCCAAACCTACCTCATCTGGAGGGAGCAAGGTCAAGATGACCGATTACATGAAGTTGGGTGCTCCTCAGTACCGAGCAGGCGATGACCCATTTGAGTATCTGAGCAGGGTCAAGACTATTACAGATGAGATAGGGGCTAATGACAGTAGAGCCATTCAGATGGCTGGGTTCACACTGGAGTGCAAGAAGGCACGTGGTTGGTTTAAGAACTATGTGGACCCGAGAGCGGACAGTATGTCCTGGGAGGAGTTCGCAAATGAGTTTGCAGGATGGGCTTTCCCTGAGAGCTCTAGAGAGCAGAAGATGATAGAATTCGAACAGTTGAGGCAGACTGAACAGATGAGTGTGGAGGAGTACACAGACAGGTTCCTGGAGTTGCTGCCATATGCTGGGCAGAATTTGGACACAGATCAAAAGAAGTCAAGGAGATATATTATGAGGCTGCACTCCAGGTATTCCTCTTTGATACAATCAGCAGAGAGGGAGAGTTTCCATGCCATAGTGGATATGGCTAGGAGAATGGAGGCTAGTGCTATCGTTGAGGGGAAGGTAAAACAGTCAGTGGCACAGTCTTCTGGTTCCAAGACCCCAGGTGGGGAAAGGTTAGACTCTTCTTCTCTGAGTGCAGCAGTTGCAGGCAGTAAGAAGTGGGACAGAGGCCACAGAAAATCTAAGAAGAATAAGTTCTGGAACAAGATCAAGTCAGGTCTGGGTTTAGGCAGTGGCTCAAGCTCTGGCGCAGAGGTTACAGCATGTATGAGATGTGGGAGACCACACAAGGGAGTATGTCTGGCAGGGACAAACACATGTTTCAGATGCGGACAGGCGGGTCATTTGGCTCGAGATTGTCCTAGAGAAGCCTTTGCCGCACCGTCTCAGCAGACAGCCTCCGGCAGTGTGGTGCAGCCAGTAGCTCCAGCCGCAACACAGGCCAGTGGCAGAGGCAGAGGGAGAGGGTCAGCCTCTTCATCAGCAGGATACAGAGGTGAAGGTCCATCAGCTCCGGCACGGATCTTCACCATGACTCAGCAGGAGGCCAACACATCCAACACTGTGGTGGCAGGTAATCTCATCATTGGTTGTTCTGATGTGTATGCCTTAATGGACCCGGGTGCATCTCATTCTTTTGTTGCTCCAAGAGTCGTGGAGAGGGTAGGATTGATGGTCTCTGGGTTAGAGTGTCCCCTATGGGTCAGTGGACCCAAGTGTGACCCGTCAGTGGCAGAGGCAGTCTGCCAATGTAGTCCAGTTTTCATAGAGGGAAGATGCCTTTCCGCCGACCTCGTGGTTCTAGATTTGACAGATTTTGACGTCATTCTAGGGATGGATTGGTTATCGACCCATGGTGCTACCTTGGACTGTAGAGACAAGGTAGTCAGATTCAGAGATCAGGATGGGTCAGAGGTCGTCTTCAAAGGAGACAAGAGGGGTACACCTAGAGGTCTGATCTCAGCTCTTCAGGCTCGTAGGTTGCTTAGAAGGGGATGTCAGGGGTTTCTAGCTCATGTGAGGGAGTTAGATAGTCATGTCAGAGAGCCCGCCTCAGTGCCTGTGGTGAGTGAGTTCTTAGATGTTTTCCCAGACGAGCTGCCAGGGTTACCACCTGCTAGGGAGATAGAGTTCGAGATTGAGTTAATGCCTGGTACCAGACCGATCTCTATCCCTCCCTACAGGATGGCACCAGCTGAATTGAAAGAACTGAAGGAACAGTTGCAAGAGCTGGTAGATAAGGGTTTCATCCGACCGAGTACTTCACCTTGGGGTGCTCCGGTTTTGTTTGTGAGGAAGAAGGATGGATCCCTCAGACTTTGTATCGACTACAGACAGTTGAATAAGGTCACTACCAAGAACAAGTACCCTTTGCCGAGGATCGACGATCTATTCGACCAGCTAGCAGGAGCAGGTTGTTTCTCCAAAATAGATCTGAGATCAGGGTACCATCAGTTGAGGATAAGGAATGAAGATGTACCGAAGACAGCTTTCAGGACCAGGTATGGGCACTATGAGTTCCTTGTGATGCCGTTTGGGTTGACCAACGCCCCTGCAGCATTCATGGACCTCATGAACAGAGTATTCAGTCAGTATCTGGATCACTTCGTTATTGTCTTCATAGATGATATCTTAGTGTATTCCAGAAATGCAGAGGAGCATGCCCATCACCTGAGGACAGTTTTGCAGACCTTGAGAGAGCATGGCTTGTATGCCAAGTTCTCCAAGTGTGAGTTTTGGCTTAGGAGCATTTCATTCTTGGGGCACATTGTGTCAGAACAGGGTATTGAAGTAGACCCCAAGAAGGTAGAGGCTGTAGCTAACTGGCCTAGACCCACCACAGTGACCGAGATCAAGAGTTTTCTGGGTTTAGCAGGTTACTACAGGAGGTTTGTTCAGGACTTCTCAAAAATTTCTGCTCCTATGACCAAATTGACAAAGAAGAATCAGAAGTTCATATGGACCGATCAGTGTGAGGAAAGCTTTGAGGAGCTTAAGAGGAGGTTGACTTCAGCACCGGTGTTAGCTCTGCCAAAAAGTGATGATGACTTCTCAGTATATTGTGATGCGTCCCGTGTGGGATTGGGTTGTGTGCTAATGCAAAATGAGAGGGTGATCGCTTATGCTTCTAGGCAGCTGAAGAAGCATGAGCTGAATTACCCCACACATGACCTAGAGATGGCAGCAGTGATCTTTGCACTCAAGATGTGGAGGCATTACCTTTATGGGGTAAAATGTGAGATCTTCACAGATCATAAGAGCCTGCAACACATCTTGAGTCAGAGAGATTTGAATTTGAGGCAGAGGAGATGGGTAGAGCTGTTGAGTGACTATGATTGCAAGATTCAGTACCATCCGGGTAAGGCGAATGTTGTGGCACACGCCCTAAGCCGGAAATCACTCGGCAGTCTATCCCACATTTCAGCAGAGAGGAGGCCGGTGGTGAAGGAGTTCCACAGACTTATGAGTGAGGGGTTACAGTTGGAGTTGTCTGGCACAGGTGCCTTAGTGGCTCAGATGAGAGTGACACCCGTGTTTCTGGAGCAGGTAGCTCAGAAACAGCATGAGGACCCAGAGTTGGTCAGGATAGCCAGAACGGTTCAGTCAGGCCAGAGTAATGAATTCAAGTTTGATGATAAGGGGATCCTCCGCTACGGGAACAGATTATGTGTGCCAGATGACATTGGTCTGAAGGGAGATATTATGGGGGAAGCCCATAATACCAGGTATAGTGTTCACCCTGGAGCCACCAAGATGTATCAGGATCTGAAGAGAGTGTATTGGTGGCCAGCTATGAAGAAGGACGTGGCACTGTTCGTGTCAGCCTGCGATGTGTGTCAGAGGGTGAAACTAGAGCATCAGAAGCCGGCTGGAATGTTGAATCCACTACCGATTCCAGAGTGGAAATGGGAGAATATAGCTATGGACTTCGTAGTGGGGTTACCGGCGACGTCCAACAGATTGGACTCCATATGGGTGATTGTGGACAGACTCACCAAATCTGCTCACTTCATCCCCGTCAGGAGTGGTTACTCTGTGGACAAGTTGGCGCAGGTGTACGTAGATGAGATTGTCAGACTGCATGGGGTCCCGGTATCTATAGTGTCAGATAGAGGGCCCCAGTTCACCTCCAGGTTTTGGCGGAGTCTGCAGAACGCTATGGGTACCAGATTAGACTTCAGTACTGCCTTCCACCCACAGACGGACGGACAGTCAGAGAGGACCATCCAGACAATAGAGGATATGCTCAGAATGTGTGTGCTAGATTTTGGCGGTTCTTGGAGGCAGCATCTACCTTTGGTGGAGTTTGCCTACAATAACAGCTATCATGCTAGCATATGGATGGCTCCATATGAAGCTTTGTATGGGAGGAAGTGCAGATCACCTATCTGCTGGGAGGAAGTAGGAGAGAGGACTCTTGCGGGTCCAGAGTTAGTAGAGCTTACCAGCAGGGTGGTACCCATAATCAGAGAGAGGATCAAGACTGCTGCTAGTCGGCAGAAGAGTTATGCAGATATCCGCAGAAGACAGCTAGAGTTTCAAGAGGGGGATTTGGTTTTGCTCAAGGTGTCTCCTATGAAAGGAGTGGTTCGGTTCGGGAAGAAGGGTAAGTTAGCTCCACGGTACATCGGTCCTTTCGAGGTGCTTCAGAGGGTCGGTAATGTGTCGTACAAGCTAGACTTGCCTGCTTCGATGGAGAGAATCCATCCGGTTTTCCATGTTTCTTTGTTACGAAAGTACGTGTCAGATCCGAACAAGGTTCTTAGTGAGCCTGATGTAGAGATCCAAGAGGATCTCACCTATGTAGAGCAGCCAGTGCGGATTCTTGACACTCAGATCAGAAAGCTGAGGAACAAGGAAATCCCGATGGTGAAAGTCCTTTAGAACCACCACAATATTGAAGAATGCACCTGGGAGACACGGGAGTCCATGCTCCAGCAATACCCCCATCTGTTTTGAGGTGAGTGTTAGTTGTTCTATATGTTGCATGTATGATATATTGTATGCTATGTTGTATGTTATGATTGATGCCATGCTTTGTATGTTAGTTGAGGAACATTCGGGGACGAATGTTCTTAAGGGGGGGAGAATGTAATACCCGGCTAGACTCCGGTATCGGAATTCTTACCGTCCGGTGGAATTTCGGATATCGGAGATCTCTAGAAGGGTAGAATCATGTTTTTATAAAATGTTTTCATGTTTTTAATGGTTTTAAGTATGAAATTTAATGAGTTTTTGGCATGAAAAGTCATAGGAGGAAAACCCAGGTTCGGCCGCCGAAAGTCAGGTTTGGCCGCCGAACATGCATGCGTTTTGGAGGCACGTTAGGCCCCCGAAAGCATGAGTGAGGGAAGTCCAGGTTCGGCCGCCGAACCTCATGTTCGGCCGCCGAAAATGGCATGCATGCGGAGGCACATTCGGCCCCCGAACGTGGTCTGGCCAGCCACTATAAAAGGGTCCCTTAGCCGAAAACGGGCGAGTTTTTCCCCATTTTCGGCCAAGGTGAGCTTTCCGCCGCCCCTCACCCATTTTTGATGTTCTTCCTCTAAATCTTTCAAGATTTTCACTTGTTTTCCCTTGGTTTTGAAGATTTAAGCTTTTGAAACAAGTTTTGGAGCTTGGAAGTCTTGGAGCTAAATCCCTCCATTTTCCGAGCTAGGGTCGTTCTTCCTCTCGATCTTCAAGAGGTAAGCTTCGATCTATGCTTCTTTTATGTTTTATGAAAGTTTTATGCAAGTTGATGGGGTAGAATGCATGTTTAGGCTTGTTGTTAGGTTTATGGGTTCATGTTGTGTCTTGAACAATGTATGTTGGAAACGTGTTGTTTGAAGTGTTGTAGTTGGGGTATATTATAGTTTGAGACCCCTAGGTGTGATGTATGATGTGTATGCATGTGTAGAAACAAGTTTATGCATGTTTTGCGGCGTTTTGGAGGCTGTGGACACAAGGGAGCCAAGTTTCTGCCCTTCGGCAGAAACTCAGGTTCGGCCGCCGAAGTGACTTTCGGCCGTCGAACCCCCTTGTGGAGGCAGTTTCGGCTGCCGAAGCCTGCCCCCGAAACTCAAGTTTCGTCTCTGTCTGGGAGGTTCGGCCGCCGAAAGTGCCGCCTAACCTGCATGACTTTCGGCTGCAGAGGGACTTTCGGCCGCCGAACCTGCCGCCGAAAGTGCCCTGTCCAGCCAGTTCTTGCATGTTTTCATGCGATATTTTCAGGATGTTTTAGGGGGTTTTTGGGGAGTATTTTAGAGTCATGTTCATGTATGTTTGGTCCCTCATTTGAGTCCACCTGTGTAGGTTCGGACCCGAGGAACTGAGACCCCCAGCAGTGAGCCAGCTGCTTCAGAGTCTCTTCAGAGCTAGCCAGAGGTGAGTGGAATAAACTTTAAGTTTTAAAGCAAATTAATGAAATGTTTTAGCATGATTCACGCATCATGAATGCCATGAGATATATTAGGCTGTTTGCACTAGAATTCACGAATATGTTGCATTGCATACTTTGTTGTTGATGTGGATGAATGTTGAATGATCCATTAGCCCTTGTATGTCATGATAGCCTATGTGAGTCCAGGTGTGCCTGCTACGGCTCTACGCCCCTGGCACTATGATAGATTATGGAAGTCCGGGTGTGCCTGCTACGGCTCTACGCCCCCGGCATGTATAAGTAAGAAAGATAGGGGCTAAATGGTGACAAGTTCATCCTTGTTGTGAAATGTTTGTGTTATGGCGCATACATGAAAGCATGATTTAAATTGATGTTTTATTATTCTGCTCACTGGGCTCTAGTAGCTCACCCCACTCCCTTTATCCCCAGAGTTGCAGGTACAGGATAGATCAGGAAGTCGGCTAGAGTGAAGTTCAGTCATGTATGTTGTAATAGATAGTAGTGGACATGAACATGATGTAATGAGTATATATGACCATGTAATGTAATGAATGATTTGATGATGTATTGAGGATTATAGTAGTGCTTGACCTAGAGGTGTGTGAATCCCCATTATGTACAGAGTGTTTAATGAGTAATGATGTTAATGACCATGATTATCCAAGCTGATATGTATGATGATGATACCCCATTGGAGTATTTGATGAGGACTCCAGTGTGGGGTTTATGTATGATTTTGTGCATGCACAGGTTTTGCTTGGATAAGAGAAAAGAAAAATTTTTTTACAGATCATGTATATGTTGTTATGTATGGGATTCCACAGGTTTACAGGAGGTATGTAGGCTTGCTACGGGTCCCGACGGCCTTAAGCCGATCTGGATCCTAGCGCCGGTAGCGGTCCGGATTTTCGGGTCGTTACAAACATGGTCGTGAGAAATGCCATCCTATCATGGCATAATCATTACCAAGCAGAACAGGCTCGGTTGCCTCAGCTATCCGGTTGATGGAACTCTTAGATGATCTTACTCTCTTCTGTGAGTAAGGTATTTTATTTTTTAAGATATATTTGCCCTTAAACTGCTCTACTTACTCACTCTTTATTTTGTGTAGATATGGCTGGAAAGGGAAGGGAAGGAACAAGTTTGCTGAAGTAGGCCGTGCTGCTCGAAAAGGAAAAGTCATTGCTAGTACCTCGACCCCTCCTTTAAAAAGGGCATGATGGGTAGAATAGACAATCATTCTGCCTCCTCCTCCACTTCTGCCTTCAACCGCAATCGATCCCTTTTCCATCAAACCTGAGTCTTCCACCAGGGATGCTCCTCCAACACTGCCCACCCAAACCAGTACACAATATGAAGAGGTTGGAACTGGAGTCCCGTGGCCCCGGGGCATCCAACACTTAGCAATGGTGCTAACTTGGGTGAACTCACTTCTCGAGAAACTCCAATTATCAGTTCTCATAACAAAAAATGCCCTGAGATCTGGTGACCGCTATCGCTTGAACATAGTTAAAACGGATGACCTATATGACAATGTCATCCATTTTGCTATGGAGAGTGCCCTATGCGCGTACTTAGCCAAGGAGTGGAACAAAGCTTTAAGAAGAGAGTTTAGGGCTCAAGAGACAGACACAAACCTCCTTCAAAAGAAATGCTTGAGGCTAAAGGCTCTGGTAACTGAGGTGGAAATATAATGAAGGAAACCCCGAAGTTTGTAGACAAGCTCCAGGCAGACCTGGACGAGACTAATGCTACGAAGGACACTATTGAGGCTTGGGCTAAGATTGTGGAGGATCAAGTGGAGTCCGGGAGCTGCAGTCTCAGGCTTAGGAAAACCAGGCCACCACTAACAGGATTGCTGAACTTAAATGTAATACCAGGCTAGACTCCGACGCCGGAATTTCAACCTTCCGACGAAATCTCCGTTGGAATCCGGAACCTCAGATGTCGGAACCTCTTAGAAGGGTGAAATAAGGTTTTTACAAATGAATTTTATGGTTTTAATGTTAGTTTTTGAGTTAAAGTTTTAAAAGAAAAGAAAATTTTTTTTTGAGAAAAAAACCAGGTTCGGCCGCCAAACACGGTGCTGCCGCAAGAGCTCTCCTTTCGGCCTCCGAAGGTGGTCTGGCCAGCCACCTATAAGAGGCCTCCAGTCCAAAAATGGGGGAGTTTTTCTCTCCATTTTCGGGTAAAGGTGAGTTCTTGCCCTTCCTTAGATGATTTTATGTTTTTCCTTCAAATCTTTCAAATTTTCATGAGTTTTCGCTTGTTTTTGAAGTTTTAAGCTTGGATCAAGGATTTTAAAGTTTGGGAGACTGTTTCTCCTCAACTCCAAGCTTGGGTTGCATCTACCTTAGATCTTCAAGAGGTAAGTATAGATCCTTGCCTTTTCATACGTTTTAAGTAAGATTTAAAAAGGGGTTAAGGGTTAAAAATGCATGAATAGCTAGATCTAAGGTTATAGGCTTTGAGTTGGGTTTTGATGAATGTATGCTCCCTATTGTGTTTTGTTGTTGTTTGTTTGGGTTTAGGCTAGTTTTTATATCCCTTATGCATATTGCAGTGGGTATGCATGCTGTGGGAAGTTGGGGGTGAGGATTTGAGAGTTTTGGGGCTAAAATGCATAGGGCAGAATCGGGTTCTGCCATTCTGGAGAACCCAGGTTCGGCCGCCGAACCTGCATGGGAGGCAGCCTTTTGGCCGCCTAACATGCCCCCGAAAGCATGCACTTTCGGATCTGTAAGGGAGTTTCGGCCGCCGAACCTATCCACGAAGGTCCCTGGAGGACTTTCGGCTGTCGAACCTGCCCCCAAGGACCCCGACTTTTGAATCTGTAGAGGACCTTCGGCCGCTGAAGGTGCTGCCGAAAGTCCTCTGCCCAGCCTTCCTTTGCTTGTTTTATATACATGTTTTGTGATGTTTTAGGGGGTTTTTGGGGAGTTGTTTAGAGTCATGTATTAGCTATGTTTGGTCCCTCATAGGAGTCCATCTGTGTAGGATCGGACCTGGGAGACCATAGATGTAACGACCCGAAAATCGGACCGCTACCGGCGCTAGGATCCAGGTCGGCTTAAGGCCGCCGGGACCCGTAGCAAGCCTGACATGCAACCTGTAAACTTGTTTAATCCCATACATGATCAACAACATACATAAAAATTAAAACTTTTCTTTCATACATTCTATCATACACCAAACTCAACCTGCACTGAACATAATCATAATCATAAGCTTTGATCCCTCTGTGGGATCTCATCAATGCCCCAATGGGCGATACAACATATGTTGAGTTGGTTTACATAAACATCATATAACATCTAAGATCATGTATAAAAAGGCATACCTCATACATAAAGTCAAGCACAATCTCTAATCCTCAATATCATTATAAGACTGAAACTGTACTTTTACATAACATTAATACATTTATCATGTCCACACTATCTATTTCATACACATGACTTCATTACTCTTGCGGACCTCCTAGTCTACCCTGTTCCTGCAATCCTGGGGAATTTGGGAGAGGGGTGAGCTACTAGAGCCCAGTGAGCAGAATAATAAAACATCTAAAACACATGATAACATGGAATGCATCACATCACAGCTAATCACATCAAGGATGAACTTGTCACCAATAGCCCTCTACATAGTCCAACTGTGCCAGAACGTAGAATGGGTCCTGGTCTTTCTCTTACATAGCATAACATAACATAGTCCAACTGTGCCAGAACGTAGAATGGGTCCTGGTCTTTCTCTTACATAGTGCCAGCGAACGTAGAATGGGTCCCACTGGTCTTACATTCCGTACCGTACATATCACATCGTCACATCATAGATCGAGGGCTATGGATCATCCAACATTCATCCACATCAACATTTAACATATGAAATGCAACATATTCGTGGATTCTAATGCAATCAACCTAAAACATCACATGGCATTCATGATGCATGAACATGCTTAAAACTGTACGATTGATTTACTTAAAAACATAAAGGTTTATTCCACTCACCTCTGGATAGCTCTGACTAGACACTAGAGCAGCTGACTCACTGCTGGGGTCCTCGGTTCCTCGGGTCCGAACCTACACAGGTGGACTCAAATGAGGGACCAAACATACATGAACATAACTCTAAACTACTCCCCAAAAACCCCCTAAAACATCATGAAACAATCATAGAAAAACATGCAAAAGAAGGCTGGACAGGGCACTTTCGGCGGCAGGTTCGGCGGCCGAAAGTCCCTCCAGAGCCGAAAGTCAGGCAGGTTCGGCGGCACCTTTAGCGGCCGAAACTCCCAGACAGAGGCGAAACTCATGCATGTTCAGCGGCACTTTCGGTGGCCGAAACTCCCTGACAGAGACGAAAGTCTCTTTTCGGGGGCAAGCTTCGGCATCCGAAGGCTGCTTCCACAAGCATGTTCTGCGGCCGAAAGTTCCTTCGGCTGCCGAACCTGGTTTCTCCTTTAGTGGCAGAAACTCAGCTCTTCTATTCACATTTGCCTCCAAAACTTTCCAATCATGCACAAACCTATTCTACAACATTCCCAAACACACACAAACAAGCATGCAAGCTCCTAGGGGCTTCAAACCATCAAAAACCCCAACTACAACACATCAAACAACTCACATTGTTCATAAACACATATTAAACCCATAAACCTAACCAAGAGCTAAACATACATTCTATCCCATAGATCAACTTAAAACTCACTTAAAATATGCAATGAGCTTAAGATCGGCTCTTACCTTGTGGAGATCGAGAGAGAGACGACCTAAACTCGGAGGTGGGAGGGGTTGAGTTTCCTTGAACCTCAAAGCTCCAAAACTTGCTCAAAGCTTGAAAATCTTCAAAACAAAGTAAAAACTCATGAAAATCGTGAAAGATTTGAAGGAAAGGACTCAAGATCGGTGAGGGGCGGCGGAGAGCTCACCTTGGCAGAAAATGAGGAAAAAGCTCGCCCGTTTTCGGCTAAGGGACCCTTTTGTAGTGGCTGGCCAGGCCACGTTCGGGGGCCGAACGTGCCTCCGCATGCATGCCATGTTCGGCGGCCGAACTTGGGGTTCGGCAGCCGAACCTGGACTTCCCTCACTTATGCCTTCGGGGGCCTAAGGCACACCCGAAATGCATGCATGTTCGGCGGCCGAACCTGGGTTTTCCTCCAAGGTTGTTTTCATGCAAAAACTCATTTCCTTTCATGTTTAAAACCCTAAAACACATTAAAACATTTTATGAAAACATGTTTCTACCCTACTAGAGGCTTCCGACATCCGAGATTCCACCGACCGGTAGGAATTCCGATACCGGAGTCTAGCCGGGTATTACATTCTCCCCCCCTTAAGAACATTCGTCCCCGAATGTTCCTCAACTAGCACATGCAAAGCATACAACATAACATACATACATAGCACCTAACACATGGAGATCTAACCTTAAAAGAGATGAGGGTACTGCTGAAGCATAGACTCTCGTGTCTCCCAAGTGCATTCTTCCAAATTGTGGTGGTTCCACAGGACCTTCACCATCGGGATTTCCTTGTTTCTTAGCTTTCTGATCTGAGTGTCTATGATCCGTACTGGCTGTTCAATATAGGTGAGATCCTCTTGGACCTCCACATCAGGCTCACTAAGAACCTTGCTCGGATCTGACACGAACTTCCTCAACATTGAAACATGGAAAGCCGGATGGATTCTTTCCATTGAAGCAGGTAAATCCAGCTTGTACGACACATTCCCAATCTTTTGTAAGATTTCAAAGGGTCCGATGTATCGTGGGGCTAGTTTACCTTTCTTCCCGAAGCGAACCACTCCTTTCATAGGAGACACCTTGAGCAATACCAGATCCCCCTCCTGAAACTCTACCTGTCTTCTGCGGATGTCTGTATAACTCTTCTGTCTGCTTACAGCCGTCTTGATCCTTTCTCTGATTATGGGTACTACCTTGCTGGTAATCTCTACTAGTTCAGGCCCTGCCAAGGCCTTTTCTCCAACTTCTTCCCAGCAAACAGGTGATCTGCACTTCCTCCCATACAAAGCTTCATATGGAGCCATCCCGATGCTAGCATGATGGCTGTTATTGTAGGCAAACTCCACCAAAGGTAGATGCTGCCTCCAAGAATCGCCAAAGTCCAACACACACATGCTAAGCATATCCTCTATGGTCTGGATGGTCCTTTCTGATTGTCCGTCCGTCTGTGGATGGAAAGCAGTGCTAAAATCCAACCTGGTACCCATGGCGTTCTGCAGACTCCACCAAAATCTGGAGGTGAACTGGGGCCCTCTATCTGACACTATCGAAACAGGAACCCCATGCAGTCTAACGATCTCATCGACATACACCTGCGCCAACTTGTCCACAGAATAGCCACTCCTGACAGGGATGAAGTGAGCAGATTTGGTGAGTCTGTCCACAATCACCCATATGGAGTCCAATCTGTTGGACGTCGCCGGTAACCCCACTACGAAGTCCATAGCTATATTTTCCCATTTCCACTCTGGAATAGGTAGCGGGTTAAGCATTCCAGCCGGCTTCTGATGTTCGAGCTTCACCCTCTGACACACTTCGCAGGCTGACACAAACTGTGCCACTTCTTTCTTCATAGCTGGCCACCAATAAACCTTCTTCAAATCTTGATACATCTTGGTGGCTTTGAGGTGAACGCTGTATCTTGCATTATGAGCCTCTCTCATAATGTCTCCTTTTAGCCCTATGTCATTTGGTACACATAGTCTGCTCCCATAGCGGAGGATCCCTTTGCTGTCGAATCTGAACTCACTATCTTTGCCTGACTGGACAGTCCTGGCAATCTTCACTAACTCTGGGTCCTCATGCTGTTTCTAAGCCACCTGCTCCAGAAACACGGGTGCCACTCTCATCTGGGCTACCAAAGCACCTGTACCAGACAACTCCAACTGTAGACCTTCCTCAACGAGCTTGTAAAACTCTTTCACTACTGGCCTCCTCTTTGCCGATATGTGGGATAAACTGCCGAGTGATTTCCGGCTTAAGGCGTCTGCCACAACATTCGCCTTACCCGGATGGTACTGAATCTTGCAATCATAGTCACTCAGCAGTTCTACCCATCTTCTCTGTCTCAAGTTCAAATCTCTTTGACTCAGGATGTATTGCAGGCTCTTATGATCTGTGAAGATCTCACATTTAACCCCGTAGAGGTAGTGCCTCCACATCTTGAGTGCAAAGATTACTGCTGCCATCTCCAGGTCATGTGTGGGATAATTCAACTCATGCTTCTTCAGTTGTCTAGAAGCATAAGCAATCACCCTTTCATTTTGCATTAACACACAACCTAGTCCCACACGGGACGCATCACAGAAAACTGTGAAATCCTCATTGCTAGCTGGCAAAGCTAACACTGGTGCTGACGTTAACCTCTTCTTGAGCTCTTCAAAACTCTCTTCGCACTGGTCAGTCCACACAAACCTCTGGTTCTTCCTGGTTAATCTGGTCAAAGGAGCTGCAATCTTTGAGAAGTCCTGAACGAACCTCCTGTAGTAACCTGCCAAACCCAAGAAACTCCTAATCTCTATCACTGAAGTGGGTCTAGGCCAGTTAGCCACAGCTTCTACCTTCTTGGGGTCCACCTCTATTCCATTCTCTGACACTACATGCCCCAAGAATGAGATGCTCCTGACAGGAGCGGTTGTCGAAGCTGGTCAAAAATAACCTTCTTGGTTACCTACAAATACAACTGTAGACAGTGGTGAAGGATCGTATCCACAGAGAATTGATTACCTATTTATTTATCTTAATCAAGACCAATCAAACCAATTGAAAGCACAAGTGAAAGCAAGTGATTGCAAATAGAACAAAAGTAAAGTGCAAGGAAAGTAAAAAGGGGGGTTTTGAGATGATTTGATTAACAACTATTGAAAGCAATTAAAACAGCAAGTAATTAAAATAAAAGAGGAAATCAATAAGAGAAAGGTCTAGTTGAAGATATGGATCCACTTTGGTTGTTTGGGTTGATCATTGAAACATGGTTATCTTGATTGATTCAATAGGTTGGTTATGGGGGTGGAAGACGCTTCTCACCACCATGTCTTTCCTTATGAACAAACTGATTAGGGAACGTCCTCTAACCAATTACTAATCAACAAATTGCCAAGGAACGTCCTTGGGCCATAGGCATCAAAACAATTGCCAATTGCATGAAGAACAAGAAAGATCCAAACCCTAACTACTCAAACGCATGAGATGATGTTAGATCATGCAATTCCTTGGTTTTTACACCAAGTGTTCTTAGATCAGAATATTTCCAGCAATTACGGACTAACAAATATCCTAATCAACAATCAATTAACTTTGCAATCAAGAATCAAGTGGCCAATTTGATCAAAACAACAAAGCAATCTTTAGAATTAAGCACAATTGCATGAATATTGAATAAAATCAAAGACAAAAGTTTCTGTTCAGATCTCACAACCCTTTAAACAACCTTAGTTTCAACCAAACTTCAACTAGAGAGAAGGTTTCAGCCACTCATGGCTGAACCAAAACAAAAAATAAAAGAAAAGAAGAAAGAAGATGAAGAACTAAGGTGGAGGAGCCTTTGGAGAGCCTTGATCAATCCCTTGATGGAAGATGTTGATTCTTGGTCTTCTTGAGGCCTTTAAATAGATCTTGAGAGGCTGCCTTTTTCCTTTTTAGTGTCCATGTATCTTTGAGTGATTGCCCCATAGTGCCCTTGAGTTTTCTTTGTGCATGTGTGGAGTTGCAAGCCCTTTTTGGTCTTTTGATTGATGTCCAAGGTGTGTCCAAGAAGATTCATGCACTAAAGAGGAAGGTGGAGCCTTGATTTGAATTTTGAATGAACATAGCACTATGTAGGAAACATGTAATCTTCAAGATTTGGCTCATTAAATAGGGAAGAGCATGTTCGGGGGCAAGTTCGGCCGCCTAAGTTAAGTTTCAAGGGCAGGACTTTCGTCTCTGGAGCCAAGGTTCGGCAGCCGAAGGTGCCCTCGAAGGTGGGTGACTTTCGCCTCTGGGCTGGACTTTAGGCCGCCGAAAGTGCCCCCGAAAGTGGGTGACTTTCGGCTTCCGAAAGTGCTTCCGAAGGTGCCCCCGAAAGTGGTTGAGTTTTGGCTTCCGAAAGTGCTTCCGAAGGTGCTTCCGAAAGTGGCTGTTTTTGGGCATCCTTTGGCACTTTTAAGAGCATTTTCTTCAAATTGTTTCTTCACACCTAATATTTTCAAAACATGATTAAAACCACAAAATTAGGTAGAATAGGTGCAAATAAACATCAATAAGATCATGAAAATATGGACTAAAATATGCTCTATCAGCTCCTCAGCCAGAACTCACACTTGGAGAACTTGGCATACAAGCCATGTTCTCTCAAGGTCTGTAGAACCAACCTCAGATGATGGGCATGCTCCTTTGTGTTCCTGGAATACACTAAGATATCATCTATGAAGACAGTAACAAAGTAATCCAGGTATTGGCTAAACACTCTGTTCATGAGATCCATGAATGCTGCAGGGGCGTTGGTTAACCTGAACGGCATTACAAGGAACTCAAAATGCCCATATCTGATCCTGAAAGCTGTCTTCGGCACATCTTCCTCTCTTATCCTCAGCTGATGGTACCCAGATCTCAGATCTATTTTGGAGAAACAACCCGCTCCGGCTAGCTGGTCGAATAGATCATCGATCCTTGGCAGAGGGTACCTATTCTTGGTAGTGAATTTGTTCAACTGCCTGTAGTCGATACAAAGTCTAAGGAATCCATCCTTCTTCCTCACAAACAAGACCGGAGCACCCCAAGGTGAGGTACTCTGTTGGATGAAGCCCTTTTCTACCAGCTCTTGCAATTGCTCTTTCAACTCCTTCAATTTGGCTGGGGCCATCCTGTAGGGAGGGATAGAGATCGGTCTAGTTCCAGGCATCAACTTATCTCGAACTCTATCTCCCTAGCAGGTGGTAAACCTGGAAGCTTGTCTGGGAAAACATCCTGAAATTCTCTGACAACTGGCACCGAGGCGGGCTCCCTGACCTGACTATCTAGCTCTCTCACATGAGCCAAATACCCCTGACATCCCTTCCTAAGCAACCTACGAGCCTGAAGAGCTGATATCAGACCTCTAGGTGTACCCCTCTTGTCTCCTCTGAAGACGACCTCTGACCCGTTCTGATCTCTGAACCTGACTACCTTGTCTCTGCAGTCCAAGGTAGCACCATGGGTAGATAGCCAATCCATCCCTAGAATGACGTCAAAGTCTGTCAAATCTAGAACCACAAGGTCGGCGGAGAGGCATCTTCCCTCAACAAAAACTGGACTGTACTAGCAGACTGACTCTGCCACTGACGGGTCACACTTGGGTCCACTGACCCATAGGGGACACTCTAACCCAGAGACTATCAGACCCAACCTCTCGACGGCTCTCGGAGCAATAAATGAATGAGATGCACCCGGGCCCATTAATGCATACACATCAGAACACCCAATGATGAGATTACTTGACACCATGGTGTTGGATGTGTTAGCCTCCTGCTAAGTCATGGTGAAGATCCTGGCTGGAGCTGATGGACCTTCACCTCGGGAACCAGAAGAAGAGGCTGCCCCTCTCCCTCTACCTCTGCCACTGCCCTGAGTTGTGGCTGGAGCTGCTGGCTGTGCCACACTACCAGAAGCTGTCTGCTAGGGCTGGCCCATAAAAGGTGCTCTAGGACACTCCCGAGCCATGTGTCCCTCCTGTCCACATCTGAAACATGTATTAGTCCCAGCTCGACACACCCCCTTGTGCGGTCTTCCACATCTCTGGCATTCTGTACCATCTGAGCATGAGCTCGAGCCACTGCCAAATCCCAGACCGGATTTCAACTTATTCCAAAACTTATTCTTCTTCGGCTTCTTGGTGGTGTTATCCCACCTCTTCTTACCTGAGCTCTGAGAAGAGAGACCTGGCCCTCCTCTGCCTGGGGTCTTAACCCCTAAAGACTGGGTCACTGACTGCTTCACTGACCCCTCAACTATAGCACTCGCCTCCATCCTTCGAGCCATATCCACCACAGTGTGAAAACTTTCCCTTTCGACTGACTGAATCAAAGAGGAGTACCTAGAATGCAGCTTCATAACATATCTCTTGGCTTTCTTCGTATCTGTATCTAGAGCTTGCCCTGAAAAAGGCAATAGCTCCAAGAATTTATATGTGAACTCCTCTACACTCATGTGCTCTGTCTGCCTCAGTTGTTCAAACTCAATCATCTTCAGTTCTCTGGAACTGTCTGGAAAAGCCCATCCAGCGAACTCATTCGCAAATTCCTCCCATGTCATGCCGTCTAGTCTCGGGTCCACATAACACTTGAACCATTCCCGTGCCTTTTTGCACTTTAAGGTGAACCCTGCCATCTGAATGGCCCTGCTGTCATCTGTCCCTAGCTCATCAGTTATTGTCTTCACTACTCTCAGATACTCAAAGGGATCATCCCCTGACTTGTATTTGGGAGCATCCAGCTTAAGGTAATCTGTCATCTTTACCTTGCTCCCACCGGCTGAGCTAGGTCTAGAAGGCTGAGTAACTGGGGCTACTAGTTCTGTAGGTGGTGGAGGTGGGGGTGCAGCATTCCCTGAGTTGGGGTTTGCCGGGTTAGGATAGAAGGGTGAGGGTGGATAAGCTGGGTACTGTGTATAAGGTGGATAGAAAGGTGGATAAGGCATGTAGGTAGGGTAGGGGTTAAAGCTGGAGTAATCCAATGTGCCTCCCATCGGATACCCAGAACCCTGTGGGAAGGGTGGATAATGGGGTGGAAAACCATACCCCGAGGCCTGAGCGCCTCCTTGTGACTCCCCTGTCCCTTCCTCCGCCATGCTGACATCCAGATTCCCATCCCTCCTCTGATCCTTTTCCATAACCTCCCTCACATCTGAAGAACTTCCTCCTCTATCAGTCCCCCTTCTGCTAGCATCAAAAGACCTTCTAGGGTCCCTTGACACTCTTTCTCTGTTTGCTCTACATGACATTGCCCTAGGCAATGTAGGAGGACGGGCGCTCATGCCCTCATCCTCAGGTGGTACTCCAGTCAATCTTGCAGATCGACGGGTTCCTCTCATCCTATTTTCTGAAAAACAGTACACATCACACAAACATTAGCATCATATGGTTCATGTGATCCAGCGCTAGGATCCAGGTCGGCTTAAGGCCGCCGGGACCCGTAGCAAGCCTGACATGCAACCTGTAAACTTGTTTAATCCCATACATGATCAACAACATACATAAAAATTAAAACTTTTCTTTCATACATTCTATCATACACCAAACTCAACCTGCACTGAACATAATCATAATCATAAGCTTTGATCCCTCTGTGGGATCTCATCAATGCCCCAATGGGCGATACAACATATGTTGAGTTGGTTTACATAAACATCATATAACATCTAAGATCATGTATAAAAAGGCATACCTCATACATAAAGTCAAGCACAATCTCTAATCCTCAATATCATTACAAGACTGAAACTGTACTTTTACATAACATTAATACATTTATCATGTCCACACTATCTATTTCATACACATGACTTCATTACTCTTGCGGACCTCCTGGTCTACCCTGTTCCTGCAATCCTGGGGAATTTGGGAGAGGGGTGAGCTACTAGAGCCCAGTGAGCAGAATAATAAAACATCTAAAACACATGATAACATGGAATGCATCACATCACAGCTAATCACATCAAGGATGAACTTGTCACCAATAGCCCTCTACATAGTCCAACTGTGCCAGAACGTAGAATGAGTCCTGGTCTTTCTCTTACATAGCATAACATAACATAGTCCAACTGTGCCAGAACGTAGAATGGGTCCTGGTCTTTCTCTTACATAGTGCCAACGAACGTAGAATGGGTCCCACTGGTCTTACATTTTGTACCGTACATATCACATCGTCACATCATAGATCGAGGGCTATGGATCATCCAACATTCATCCACATCAACATTTAACATGTGAAATGCAACATATTCGTGGATTCTAATGCAAACAACCTAAAACATCACATGGCATTCATGATGCATGAACATGCTCAAAACTGTACGATTGATTTACTTAAAAACATAAAGGTTTATTCCACTCACCTCTGGATAGCTCTGACTAGACACTGGAGCAGCTGACTCACTGCTGGGGTCCTCGGTTCCTCGGGTCCGAACTTACACAGGTGGACTCAAATGAGGGACCAAACATACATGAACATAACTCTAAACTACTCCCCAAAAATCCCCTAAAACATCATAAAACAATCAGAGAAAAACATGCAAAAGACGGCTGGACAGGGCACTTTCGGCGGCAGGTTCGGCGGCCGAAAGTCCCTCCAGAGCCGAAAGTCAGGCAGGTTCGACGGCACCTTTGGCGGCCGAAACTCCCAGACAGAGGCGAAACTCATGCATGTTCGGCGGCACTTTCGGTGGCCGAAACTCCCAGATAGAGACGAAAGTCTCTTTTTGGGGGCAAGCTTCGGCAGCCGAAGGCTGCTTCCACAAGCATGTTCGGCGGCCGAAAGTTCCTTCGGCTGCCGAACCTGGTTTCTCCCTTAGTGGCAGAAACTCAGCTCTTCTATGCACATTTGCCTCCAAAACTTTCCAATCATGCACAAACCTATTCTACAACATTCCCAAACACACACAAACAAGCATGCAAGCTCCTAGGGGCTTCAAACCATCAAAAACCCCAACTACAACACATCAAACAACTCACATTGTTCATAAACACATATTAAACCCATAAACCTAACCAAGAGCTAAACATGCATTCTATCCCATAGATCGACTTAAAACTCACTTAAAACATGCAATGAGCTTAAGATCGGCTCTTACCTCGTGGAGATCGAGAGAGAGACGACCTAAACTCGGAGGTGGGAGGGGTTGAGTTTCCTTGAACCTCAAAGCTCCAAAACTTGCTCAAAGCTTGAAAATCTTCAAAACAAAGTAAAAACTCATGAAAATCGTGAAAGATTTGAAGGAAAGGACTCAAGATCGGTAAGGGGCGGCGAAGAGCTCACCTTGGCCAAAAATGGGGAAAAAGCTCGCCCGTTTTCGGCTAAGGGACCCTTTTATAGTGGCTGGCCAGGCCACGTTCGGGGGCCGAACGTGCCTCCGCATGCATGCCATGTTCGGCGGCCGAACTTGGGGTTCGGCGGCCGAACCTGGACTTCCCTCACTTATTCCTTTGGGAGCCTAAGGCACACCCGAAATGCATGCATGTTCGGGGGCCGAACTTGAGGTTCGGCGGCTGATGCGGAACCCCAGCCTATTAGAGACTGAAACGACACATACCCTAGTAAAAAGAACTTAATTCAGAAAATAATTCCCCAATCTAAAGCACCCTTAATTAACATGCAATTAAGAACACTTATAATGGATTGATTTCAAGAGCAGCAAGAATAAGAAACATACAAGTTAGTATCAAACCTTATTCGTGATGCAATGTCAAGAACCAAGATCTCTCTTAAGCTCTCAAAGAAGAATCGCATAAAGCAATTGTATTGAATAATTGATAATCTGTGTCTACAATAGAAAAATGGATGCTTTATATAGCCTAAATTAAGACCCATGATCTTTGCCACTTCCCACTACTATACATGGACCCATGATCTTTGCCACTACCCACAACTATGCATGGACCCATGATCTATGCCACTATCCACTCTAGGTAACCACCCACTACTGTTTAACTACCCACTACCAAATAACTACCCACTACTGGTTAACTACCAACTACTAAATGACTACCCACTATAAATACAGAATTTGAATTGTCAATAAGGACACATTTGGCCTAATTGACTTGGAATGGCCAGATTGTTCTTCAATTTCAAAATGAACTTGCAAAGCTTCAACATATTCCTTCATGAATCCTTGAAGTGCTTCCTTCAACCTCTTGGATCTCAGCCTTGTAATTGGTCCTTGAGGCAATGCTAGCTCATCATTTTTGGTGTTGTTGGTCGTGCTTACATCATCCCCTCCCTCTTGAAAAGGATTCGTCCTCGAATCTGTACCAAAATCAAAAGGAGACAAATCAGAAACATTAAAGGTAGCACTTACACCAAACTCACCTGGCAGATCAATTATGTATGCATTGTCATTGATCCGTTTCAGCACTTGATATGGTCCATCCCCTCGTGCATCGAGTTTTGATTTCCTTTGAGTTGGAAACCTTTCCTTTCGCATATGGATCCAAACCCAATCACCTGGTTTGAATACAACTTTCTTGCGACCCTTATTGGCCTGTTTCTCATATATGCTGTTACGCTTCTCAATATGCTCACGCGCTTTCACGTGTATTGATTTAACCATTTCAGCCTTCGCTTTTCCATCTAAATTAGACAACTCGTTCAAAGGTAAAGGCATTAAATCTAGTACAGTTAATGGATTAAAACCATACACAACCTCAAAAGGTGAATAACCAGTAGAAGAATTGACTGCTCGATTATAAGCAAATTCAACATATGGCAAACATTCTTCCCAAGTTTTCAAGTTCCTACCCACAATAGCACGAAGCATAGTTCCTAAAGTCCTATTAACAACTTCAGTTTGGCCATCTGTTTGTGGATGACAAGTAGTAGAAAATAAAAGTTTAGTACCCAATTTCCCCCACAAAACACGCCAGAAATGACTAAGGAACTTAGAATCTCTATCAGAAACAATAGTCCTAGGTATACCATGCAAACGGACTACTTCCCTGAAAAAAAAATCAGCTATGTTCGTTGCATCATCAGTTTTATGACATGGAATAAAATGTGCCATCTTGCTAAAGCGATCTACAACAACAAACACTGAATCTCTACCTCTTTTTGTCCTAGGTAAACCTATCACAAAATCCATAGATATATCAGTCCAAGGTTCAGTAGGTACAGGCAAAGGAGTATACAACCCATGTGGCAAGGACTTAGATTTAGCCTGTTTACATGCAAAGCATTGAGCACAAATTTTCTCTACATATTTTCGCATGTTAGGCCAATAAAAGTGTTCATTCAACATGTCTAAAGTCTTTTGCACACCAAAATGTCCCATTAATCCTCCTGAATGTGATTCTCTAACAAGCAACTCACGCACTGAACAATTAGGTATGCATATTTGTTTCCCCCTAAAAAGAAACCCATCATGCAAATAAAACGTTTTAAATGCCCCATGTTCACATGCCTTAAATACATCTGAAAAATCAGTATCATTCTCATACATATCTTTCAAATGCTCAAATCCTAACAACTTAGAACTAAGCATGGAAGTCAATGCATAACGTCTAGATAATGCATCGGCAATCACATTCTCTTTACCTTGCTTGTATTTAATCACATAAGGAAAGATTTCGAGATATTCAACCCACTTACCATGCCGCTTGTTCAACTTCCCTTGTCCCTTCAAGTGTTTGAGAGACTGATGGTCGGTATGAATCACAAACTCATTAGGCAACAAGTAGTGTTCCCAAACTTCAAGAGCCCTAATCAGTGCATAGAACTCTTTGTCATAGGTGGAATAGTTCAATTGTGTGCCACCTAACTTCTCACTAAAATATGCTATGGGTCGGCCTTCCTGCATAAGAACAGCACCAATACCAATCCCAGAAGCATCACATTCAATTTCAAAGGTTTTAGAAAAATCAGGTAACCTTAAAACAGGAGCGGTAGTAAGTTTTTCTTTCAATGTGTTAAATGCAAGTTCCTGTTCTTTACCCCACTTAAACCCAACAGCCTTTTTAATAATCTCATTTAGAGGTGCAGCAATAGTGCTGAAATCTCTAACAAACCTCCTATAGAAGCTTGCCAATCCATGAAAGGATCTCACCTCATTAGCATTCTTAGGTGTAGGCCATTCTTAGATAGCCTTAACCTTTTCAGTATCTACCTCAACTCCACGTGAACTAATAATAAATCCTAGGAATATGACACTATCAGTACAAAATGTGCATTTCTTAAGATTACCATACAGTTCATGTTCACGCAACTTCTGTAAAACAAGTTCAACATGCCTAATGTGGTCATCCATGTTTCGGCTATAAATCAATATATCATCAAAATACACAACCACAAACTTACCTAGGTAATCACGCAAAACATGGTTCATCAATCTCATAAATGTGCTAGGTGCATTAGTTAAGCCAAAAGGCATGACTAACCATTCATATAAACCATATTTTGTCTTAAAGGCAGTTTTCCACTCATCACCTAACTTCATCCTAATTTGATGATAACCGCTTTTCAAATCAATTTTTGTAAAGAAAACAGCACCACATAATTCTTCAAGCATATCATCTAATCTAGGAATAGGATGGCGATACTTTACAGTGATTTTGTTGATCGCACGACAATCAACACACATGCGCATTGTTCCATCTTTCTTTGGAACCAACAAAACAGGTACTGCGTATGGACTAAGGCTCTCCCTGATATGTCCCTTAGCTAGCAACTCATCAACTTGCTTTTGCAATTCCTTCGTCTCCTCAGGATTGCTACGGTAAGCTGGACGGTTTGGAATCTGAGCTCCAGGAACAAAATCGATTTGATGTTCTATTCCCCTAATGGGTGGCAACCCAGATGGCACCTCCTCAGGAAATACATCCGCAAACTCCTGCAATAACTTAGAAAAAGAACTAGGCAATTCAACAGTAGGGTTAGTCTCAATCATAAAATTGGAACTAAAACGCAATATAATCAAAGCTCTCTTCTCTAAGTATGCTTTCTTCAGCTCTCTCTCTTTACAATAAAAGGAAGACTTGCTGAATTCTTCACTCTTCTCACTCAACTCTCCTTTTACCTCCACACTCACTAACGTTTTCTCTCCTGCACATCTCTCATTTTTATCCTTTCCCGTGCAGTCACTCTCCTTTGGGCCATTCGAAACTTTCATTTTACTGCTGGCCTCTTTTCCCTCATTCTTTTTACTTGTCTCACCTCCCTTACCCAATTTAGCAGATTGTTGTAATTTCACTTGATCTGCATATACATCTTTAGGAGATAATGGTACAAGTATATGTTTTACACCGAGGAACGTAAAAGAAAACCTATTACTATACCCATCATGAATGACACGCCTATCAAATTGCCATGGTCTACCTAACAAAATGTGTCCAGCCTGCATGGGTACAATATCACAAGTAACCTCATCTACATATTTTCCAATAGAAAATGACACTTTACATTGCTTGGTTACCTTTGCCTCGCCGCTATCATTCAACCACTGAAGTCTGTAAGGATTAGGGTGTTTAATAGTTTCTAGTCCTAATTTATCAACTAAAATAGTACTAGCACAATTAACTTGACTACCCGAATCTATTATCATGCTACAGACTTTACCACCAACCAAACAACGAGTGTGAAAGATGTTTTCACGCTGTTCAAGTCCCTCTTCTTTAATAGAAACATTTAAAGTACGCAATATCACTAAGGACTCTCCTTGAACAGGATACTCTTCTATCTCTACATCAGAACAATCTTCTAAAGGTGGTACTTCATCAGAATCAGAATCACTTTCGGAGACTATCTCATCTCCCCTCACTACCATAGCACGTTTATTAGCACACTCATTGGCATAATGCCCACGCCCTTTACATTTAAAGCACTGAATATCTCTAGTTCTATTTGATTTAGGGGCTGATTCATTTTTACCATGAGAGTTGGATGTTTCTTTGGAAGGTAACATGCCTTTTTGAGTTGAAGACTTTTCAAACCTTTTAGGATCAGGCTTGGTGTTCCATTTGGAACCCCATTTGCTGTTGGAGTTTTGAGCAGCCCTGTTGCTCCCCCATCTATTTCGGCCTCTTTGTCTTTCCACCTTAATTGCAATGTTCACCAAGTCTTCCAAATCAACATATGGTTGCAAATCAACCACATCAGCAATCTCCTTGTTTAGACCACCAAAGAAACGAGCCATAGTCTGGTCTTCCTCCTCCACTATGTTTGCTTTGATCAGGAGCAACTCCATCTCCTTATGATACTCATCAACAGACTTTGATCCCTGAGTTAATCTTTGCAATTGATGATGGAGATCTCTATGGTAATAAGTAGGCACATATTTCTTCCTCATGATTCGCTTCATCTCATCCCAACTAGCAATGGGTAACTCTCCATTCCTTCTCCTAGATTTCACAAGCTCATCCCACCATATTAGTGCATAATCTGAAAACTCAAGGGCAGCAAGTTTTACCTTTTTATCATCGGAATAGTTTTGACAGTTAAAAACCATCTCCACTTTACGCTCCCACTCTAAATAGGCATCAACATCAGCCTTACCATTGAAGCTTGGAATCTTCATCTTTATGGAATTCATACTGTTATCTACATATGGTACACGATCATTGAACCTTCTGGCTCGGACAGGGGCTGATTGTGCCTCATTTTCCTCATCATAGGATGGATCGTGTGTATCATCATCCCTCTGAATGGACTTGCCCTTTGAAGATCTAAGGTTGTCCTCAAGGTTATCCATTCTCGAATTTAGCTTCTGAAAGCTATCCATGAAAGCTTTATATATATCTTTAAGATCAAATGTAGGGTCAGAAGTATCACCAGTATTATGCCCAGACATTATAGAAAAAAATTCACAATTCTCTCAACTCACGTGTTTAATTTTCAAGCACTCACTTGGTATCTCAAAAGTGCACTTCAGAATAAGGACTCAATAAGCCAAGCTTGTATGATTCAAATAATAAGGAAAGCAAGGAAAGACCTAAGAAGAAAAGATAGGAAACAACACTAGATGCAAACTGACCAAAATGAACAAATAGATTGATTTAGCACACAAAAGTTAAATTTCGTGTACTAAGTGTAATTAGATGTTCAACAATGTGCAATTTGTCAAACTAAATGTAAGGAACCAACAGACAGGAAGACACCAAATTGACAAACTAAGAATCAAAAATTGACAAGACGGATGTGCTTAACACGAAGTTTTCCCTAAGCATGAAATCCTAGGTTAACTGATATTAATATTGACTCAACAAAATTAATTCAAAGCAAGCAAACAAAATAGACACTTAAAACAGCAAGTATTAAGTACAACTGTTTTGTGAAAATACTACCCAAATTTGTCCTAAACCTACCCCAAACATGTATTTCGAATTCCAAGCCCAGAAATATGTTCAAGGTATATGAAATATGATTTATATCAGTAGATATCAATCAGGATGAAGTTTGAGCAAATGAACCAAAGTGGCAGAAATTCTTTTTTTTTTTTTCCTTTTTTTTTCTTCTTGTTTTGATTTTTTTTTTTTTTATGGACAGAAGTAAAACACTGGAAATACTATTCTAAGAGTATTAGAATGACAGCATATGAATTAGGGCAGAAAGCATAAACCAAATCACTAAAGATAGTAATTCAGCCTAAACAAGAATTTAGGGTAAAATTTGATTTGAACAACAACCAAACAATGTATTCGGCTCTAATAGGTATCCCAAACCAGATTTCCAAAGTGATATATTCAGCCAATAATGGACAAAATTGAATGCAAAGACGCAAAGGATAGTTAAGAAATTATTACTAAGCCTAGCTCTGATACCAATTGATGCGGAACCCCAGCCTATTAGAGACTGAAACGACACATACCCTAGTAAAAAGAACTTAATTCAGAAAATAATTCCCCAATCTAAAGCACCCTTAATTAACATGCAATTAAGAACACTTATAATGGATTGATTTCAAGAGCAGCAAGAATAAGAAACATACAAGTTAGTATCAAACCTTATTCGTGATGCAATGTCAAGAACCAAGATCTCTCTTAAGCTCTCAAAGAAGAATCGCATAAAGCAATTGTATTGAATAATTGATAATCTGTGTCTACAATAGAAAAATGGATGCTTTATATAGCCTAAATTAAGACCCATGATCTTTGCCACTTCCCACTACTATACATGGACCCATGATCTTTGCCACTACCCACAACTATGCATGGACCCATGATCTATGCCACTATCCACTCTAGGTAACCACCCACTACTGTTTAACTACCCACTACCAAATAACTACCCACTACTGGTTAACTACCAACTACTAAATGACTACCCACTATAAATACAGAATTTGAATTGTCAATAAGGACACATTTGGCCTAATTGACTTGGAATGGCCAGATTGTTCTTCAATTTCAAAATGAACTTGCAAAGCTTCAACATATTCCTTCATGAATCCTTGAAGTGCTTCCTTCAACCTCTTGGATCTCAGCCTTATAATTGGTCCTTGAGGCAATGCTAGCTCATCATTTTTGGTGTTGTTGGTCGTGCTTACATCAGCGGCCGAACCTGAGGTTCGGCGGCCGAACCTGGGTTTTCCTCCAAGGTTGTTTTCATGCAAAAACTCATTTCCTTTCATGTTTAAAACCCTAAAACACATTAAAACATTTTATGAAAACATGTTTCTACCCTACTAGAGGCTTCCGACATCCGAGATTCCACCGAGCGGTAGGAATTCCGATACCGGAGTCTAGCCGGGTATTACAATAGAGGCCAGCAGTGAGTCAACTGCTACAGTTTTAGTCAAGCGTCAGCCAGAGGTGAGTAGAACTGAACTAATCTCTTGTTTTAAAGTAATCAAACTTTTTGAGCATGTTCATGCATCACAAATGACATGTTATGTAATAGGTTGTTTGCATTAGAATTTACGAATATAATGCATTGCATAATTTACTGTTGTTGTGGATGGATGCTGGATGACCCACTAGCCCTCGAGCAGGTTATGTTATGACGGATACGGAAGACCAGGGCTATCCATTCTACGTGCCCTGGCACTATGTAAGAGAAAGACCAGAGTTGCCCATTCTACGCCCCTGGCATTTATGGATATATTATGTTATGTTTAAGAGGAAGTCCTAAGAGCTCCGTCGAGGGCCGAGCATTTATTTGGAATATGCAGGGGGTTACTGGTGACAAGTCTATTCTTGATGTGTATTGTTTGTGTTGTGATGCATTTCATGAGAGCATATGTTTATTAAACTATTTTTATGTTCTACTCACTAGGCTCTAGTAGCTTATCCCTTTTCCCCTAGCTCCAGGTTTGTAGGATCAGAGATAGAGCGGAAAGTCGGCATAGTAGCTGGTATAGCTTATGTAATAGTATAGAGTGGACATGTAATTTCTTTTATGGATTAGAAATGTGCTTGGCCCTAGTATATATTTTGTAATCCCTGTTTATCATGATCTTTATGTAAAAGTTTTAATGATAAGTTATGTTGAACCAAGCTTGAGGCATGTGATGTTTACCATACTAGAGCATTTGATGAGGGCTCTAGTGTGGATTTTATGTGTACAGTTTATGATGCACAGGTCGAGCTTGGTATATGAAAAGTTTAAATTTTTTTATGAAAACGTATGATCATGTATGGGATTTTATCAGGTACACAGGATGTATAGTAGGCTTGCTACAGGTTTCGGTGACCTTAAGTCGATCTGAATCCTAGCGCCGGTAGCGGTCCGATTTTTGAGTCGTTACAGAGTGGTATCAGAGCCCTAGGTTCATATGGTCAGACCTAGCGTGTCGGGCTCATAGATGTTATAGAAAGGCAAGCACAATAGGAAAAATCATGTCCACTAGGATAGGATTTAGAGTCCTGTCTTGATGATGATGTGCAATGCCATAATATTACGCATGTGCATTAATGATGTGTATGTATATGATGTGGGTTCATGTGTATCCGCATGACTCATATGATGCTAATGTATATGTGTTGTATGTCATTTTTTAGAAAATAGAATGCGAGGCTCACGTCGATCTGCACGATTGACAGGAGCTCCACTTGAGAATGAGGGCATGGATGCCCTACACCCTGCTCTGCCAAGAGCACGGTCAAGTAGAACCAGCAGAGGAGAAACATCAAGGGACCCTAGAAGGTCTTTTAATGTAAGCAGGAGAACAGATCCAGGTAGAATGTCAGCGGATGTAAGGGAATCAGTGGAAGATGATCAGAGGAGAGATGGATGTTTGGGTGTGAGTATGTCAGAAGAGGGTATGGGAGAATCCCAAGGAGGTGCTCAGGCCTCGGGTTTTGCTTACCCACCACAGTACCAACCCTACCCATAAGGACTAGGGTATCCGATGAGAGGCACATCAGATTTCTCTAGCTACAACCCATATCCCTCATTCATGCCCTATCCTCCCTACTACCCTCCATATCCACCTTACCCGATGTTTTCACCCCCACCTTTCTATCAGAACCCAGCAAACCCTAACCCAGGGAATGTTGCACCACCTCCTCCTCCCCCAGTAGAACCACTGGTTCCTGAAACCCAATCATCCAAACCAACCCATCAGATAGGAGCAAGGTGAAAATGATAGATTATCTGAAGTTGGATGCTCCCAAGTTTAAAACAGGTGATGATCCGTTTGAGTATCTCAAGACGGTGAAAATGATAACTGATGAGTTGGGGGCTAGTGATAGCAGAGCCATTCAGATAGCGGGGTTCACTCTTAAATGTAAGAAGGCAAATGAGTGGTTTAAAAACTATGTGGACCCGAGACTGGACAGCCTATCATGGGAACAGTTTGCAAATGAGTTTACAAGATGGGCTTTTCCTGACAGTTCAAGGGAGCTAAAAGTGATTGAGTTTGAGTAACTGAGGCATACCGAAGACATGAGTGTAGATGAATACACAGATAAATTCCTGGAGTTACTTCAGTTTGTGGGGCAGGCATATGATACTGATCAGAAGAAAGCAATGAGGTATACCATGAGACTTCACTCTAGGTATTCCTCCTTAATCTTAGCAGTAGAGAGGGAGAGTGTAATACCCGGCTAGACCCTGGCATCGGAATTCCTACCTTCTGGCAGAATCTCCGTTGGAATCCAAAATTTTTCGAATGTCGGAGTCTTCTAGAAGGGTAAAATAAAGGTTTTCTAAAATATTTTTATATGTTCTTATGGTTTTAATGAAGAAAGAAATTGAGTTTTGAAAGAAAAGACCAAGGAAGAAAAAGCTAGGTTCGGCCGCCGAACATTGGGCTCTTGTGGAAGCACCTTTGGCCCCCGAAGGTGGTCTGGCCAGCCACCTATAAAAGGCCCCATGTCCGAAAATAGGCGAGTTTTCTCTCTCTATTTTCTGGCATAGGTGAGATTTCGCCCTTCCGTGGTTGATTTTGTGTTTCCTTCAATCCCTTCAAGTTTTTGATGAGTTTTTACCTTTGTTTTGAAGATTTTAAGCTAAGATCAAAGTTTTGAAGCTTGGAGACCCCCGAAGCTCGATTTCTCCCAATCTCCAAGTTTGGGTCACGCCTACCCTCGATCTTCAAGAGGTAAGTATAGATCCACGCCTTTTATGATGTTTTAAGTAAGTTTTAAGAAGGGGTTAAGGGTTTTGATGCATGTATAGAGTAGATATAAAATGTTAGGGTTTATGTTAGTTTAATGTTAAATGTGATGCTAGGATGTTGTTTGTTGGGGTTTAGGCTAGTTTTATGCCCCTATATGCTTGAAGAAGTGTTTATGCATGTTTTAGAATAGTTGAATGCATGTTGTGAGGTTTTTGGGAGGCTAGATGAGAGAGGCGAATCGGGTTCTGCCTTTCTGGAGAACCCAGGTTTGGCTGCCGAAGCCATGTTCGGCCGCCGAACCTGCCTGTGGAGGCAGCTTTAGGCCACCTAAACTCGCCCCCGAAAGTTGGACTTTCGACTCTGGAGAAGAGTTTCAGCCGCCGAACCTACCCCCGAAGATTAGTGACTTTCGGATCTGGAGGGAGTTTCGACCGCCGAACCTGCCCCCGAAAGTGCCTGACTTTCGGATTTGGAGGGACCTTCGGCCGTCGAACCTGCCGCCGAAAGTCCCATGCCCAGCCTTCCTTTGCTTGTTTTGCATGCATGTTTCATGATGTTTTAGGGGGTTTTTGGGGAGATGTTTAGAGTCATGTTAGAGTATGTTTGGTCCCTCATTTGAGTCCACCTGTGTAGGATCGGACCTGAGGAACTGAGGTGATCAGCAGTGTGATAGCTGCTTCAAAGTTAGTTCAGAGTCAGCCAGAGGTGAGAAGAACTAAACTAATCTTTTATTTCGAGAAATCAAATGTTTTAAGTATGTTCATGCATCATGTATATGTAATAGGTTGGTTGCATTAGACCTCACGAATATGCCGCATTGCATAATTGGTTGTTGATGTGGATGGACAACAGGACGACCCATTAGCCCTCTAGATATTATGTTATGTAATGAAAGACCAGGGCTGCCATTTTACACCCCTGGCACAGAGTACAGGAAAGACCAAGTGTGGCCTGCACTACGCCCCTAGCATAGAGCTTATGTTATGTAATAGAAGTCCTGAGGAGCTCCACCGAGGGCTAGGCATAAAGTAGAGGGATTTTTGGGTCAGTCCATCCGTGATGTGAATTGTTTGTGTTGTGATGCATTCCATAAAAGCACATGTTTATTAAATTATTTTCACTGTTCTACTCACTGGACTTTTGTAGCTCACCCCTCTCCCCTAACCCTAGGTTTACAGGAGCACAGGTAGCTATGGGAAAGTCAGCAAGGTTATGGTATAATCTATGTAATAGATTAGTAGTGGACATGTAATGTAATATAAGGTATTGTTCAGTAATGTAATGAGGATTAGTATTGTGCTTGGCCCTAATGTATGGTTAATCCCTTTTGTACATGATCTTTATGTAAATGTTTTAATGATAAGTTATGTTGAACCAAGCTTGATGTATGAGATGTTGACCCAACTGGAGCATTTGATGAGGGCTCCAGTAAGGGGTTTTATGTATACAGTTTTAGTGCATGCACAGATTAAGCTTGGTATATGAAAAGTTTAAAGTTTTTATGAAAATATATGATCATGTATGGGATTTTATTAGATGTACAGGATGTATGTTAGGCTTGCTACGGGTTCCGGCGACCTTAAGTCGATCTGAATCCTAGCGCCGGTAGCGGTCCAGTTTCCAGGTCATTACAGAGAGTTTCCATACCATAGTGGATGCAGCTAGAAAGATGGAGGCTAGTGCCATTATTTAGGGAACAGTAAAACAACAGGTGGCACAGTCCTCAGGTTCCAAAACCCTAGGAATAGGGAATATTGATCTCTTCTCTCTGGGTGCAGCAGCCACAGAAGGTAAAAAGTGGACCAGGTCCACTAAGAAGCCCAAGAAGAACAACTTCTGGAGCAGGTTAAAGGCTGGTCTGGGAATGGGTGGTAGTTCGAGCTCTGGTTCGGATAGCTCCGGATGTATGAGGTGTGGTAAGCCGCACAAAGGGGTTTGTCGGTTTGGGACTACGGCATGTTTCAGATGTGGACAGGAAGGGCACATGGCACGTGAGTGTCCCAGTGCATTTATGATGGCTCAGTCCCAGCGGACAGCTTCTGGTAGTGTGGCCCAACCAGCAGCTCCAACCATGTCACATGGTAGAGGTCGAGGTAGAGGGAGAGGGGCAGCCTCTTCTTCAGCAGGTTCCCACAGAGAAGGTCCATCAGCTCCAGTACGGATCTTCACCATGACTCAACAGGAGGCTAACACATCGAACAAGGTGGTGTCAGGTAATCTCATTATTGGATGTTCTGATGTGTATGCTTATATGGACCCTGGTTCTTCTCATTCTTTTTTTGCTCCGAGAGCCGTAGACAAAGTGGGTTTGATAGCTTCTGGGCTAGAGTGTCCTCTTTAGGTTAATGGGCCCAAGTGTGATCCATCTGTGGCAGAGTCAGTCTGCCAGTTCAGTCCAGTTTTTATTGAGGGTAGGTGCCTTCCAACCGACCTTGTGGTTCTAGATTTGACTGATTTTGACGTCATTCTAGGGATGGATTGGCTCTCTACTCATGGTGCTACCTTGGACTACAGAGACAAGGTAGTCAGGTTCAGAGATCAGGATGGATCAGATGTAGTCTTCAGAGGGGACAGGATATGGATGCCTAGAGATTTGATATCTGCCTTGCAGGCTCACAGGTTGCTTAGGAGGGGTTGTCAGGGGTTTCTTGCTCATGTCAAAGAGCTAAACAGTCAGGTTAGGGAACCAGATTCAGTGCCCATAGTCAGAGAGTTCCTTGATGTTTTCCCAGACGAGCTGCCAGGTTTACCACCTGCTAGGGAGATAGAATTTGAAATTGAAGTGATGCCAGGAACCAGACCCATCTCTATTCCTCCCTACAGGATGGCACCTGCAGAGTTAAAGGAGTTAAAGGAGTAGTTACAAGAGTTGGTAGATAAGGGTTTCATCCGACCTAGTACCTCACTTTGGGGTGCTCCGGTCCTGTTTGTGAAAAAGAAGGATGGATCCCTAAGACTTTGTATCGACTACAGACAGTTGAACAAGGTCACTACCAAGAACAAATATCTGTTACCTAGGATTGATGATCTATTCGACCAGTTCGCAGGAGCCGGTTATTTCTCTAAGATAGATTTGAGATCCGGGTACCACCAGTTGAGGGTTAAAGAAGAAGATGTGCCAAAGACAGCTTTTAGAACCAAATATGGGCATTTTGAGTTCCTAGTGATGTCGTTCGGGCTGACCAATGCCCTTGCAGCATTCATGGACCTCATGAACAGAGTTTTTAGTCAATTTCTAGATCGCTTCGTTATTGTCTTCATTAACGATATCTTAGTGTATTCCAGGAATGCAGAGGAGTATGCCCATCATCTGAGGACAGTGTTGCAGACCCTGAGAGAACACGGCTTGTATGCCAAGTTCCCAAGAAAGTTGAAGCTGTAGCAAATTGGCCTAGACCCACAACAGTGACAGAAATCAAAAGCTTTTTGGGTTTGGCAGGTTACTGTAATACCCGGCTAGATTCCGGCATCGGAATCCCTACCTTCCGGCGGAATCTCCGTTGGAATCTGGAATTCTGAAGATGCCAAAGGTTTCTAGAGGGGTAAAATGTGTTTTCTAAAATTTTTTCACAATGATTTCATGGTTTTAAATGGAAAAGAATTGAGTTTTGAAAAGAAAAGACCAAGGAGGCGTTTGCCAGGTTCGGCCGCCGAAAGTGAAGTTCGGCCGCCGAACATGGAAAGGCTTCGGGAGTGCTTTTGGCCTCCGAAAGTCTTGTTTGAACGAGCCAAGGTTCGGCCGCCGAACCTCAAGTTTGGCCGCCGAACATGCATGAGTTTAGGGGGCACGTTAGGCTGCCGAAGGTCTCTGACCAGGCCACCTATAAAGGGCCCCCAGATCGGAAACGGGTGAGTTTTCTCCCCATTCTCGAGCTCAGGTGAGTTTTTGTCCTCCTTTGGTCATTTTCATGTTTTTCTTCATCTCCTTCATGTTTTCATGAGTTCTATGGCGGTTTTGAAGAGTTTTCAAGCTTGGATCAAGGTTTGGAGAGCTTGAAGACTTTAAGAGTTTGGGTTCTCCACACCTCAAGCTTTGGGTCGCACCAACCCTCGATCTTCAAGAGGTAAGTGTAGATCCTTGCTTTCCTTGTGTTGTAATGGAGTTTTAATGGGTAGATATGCATGTTTAGGTTTATGTGGGTTTTATGCTCAATGTATGTTATGTGATGCTCATGTATGTTTATATGATGTTATGTTGAATGTTTAGGCTAGGTTATGCATGAGGGAGAGTGTATGCATGAGTGGGAAAGAGCAAGTGAGATTATGGGTTGTTTTGATGGTTTTGGCCTATGTGGGTCATAAGCTATCTATGTATGTTTTGATGTTGTTTTTGGAGTTTAATCAAGCTATTAAGCTCCTTTGTGCATGGTTAAGGGTTTATGCTTGTTTTGGGGTGTTTGGAAGGTTTGGGAGGCTTGAATGCATGAGAAGCTGAGTTCTGCCCTTCTGGGAAGAACTCAGGTTCGGCCGCCGAAAGTGGCTTCGGCCGCCGAACCTGTCTTTGGATGCATGGTTTGGCAGCCTAACCTTGCCCCCGAAAGTTGAGTTTTGGCTTGAAAGCAGACTTTCGGCTGCCGAAGGGAGGATTCGGCCGCCGAAAGTGCCTGACTTTTGTCTCTGGAGTGGGACTTTCGGCCGCCGAAGGTGCCGCCGAAGGTGCCCGAGTTTCGTCTCTGGAGGAAGGGTTCGGCCGCCGAAGGTGCCGCCGAAAGTGCCCTGTCCAGCCTTTTCAAGGTTGTTTTCTATGCATGTTTATGTGATGTTCTAGGTGGTTTTTGGGCAGTTGCTTATGAGTTGTTAGAGTGTGTTTGGCACCTCATTCGAGTCCACCTGTGTAGGATCGGACCCGAGGGATCGAGGAGGCCATCAGTATTAGTAGTTGCAGAGTCAGTCCAGCGTCTGCCAGAGGTGAGTAGAACTAACTATGCATGTTTTAAATTAATGTTTAAAGGTAATGATTGTATGAGCATAAGACACGCATCATGAATGCCATGTGATACCAGGTTGCTTCACATTAGAGACACGAATATGTTGCATTGCATTATTTATTGTCAGTGGGGATTGGACCAAGGTGACATCAATAGCCCACGATCTGTCATGGCAGTGAAAGTCCTGTGTGAGTTCCTTCGAGAATCGGGCGCCGACAGAGGGAGTTTTGAGGTCATGTCTAATCCGAGATGTGAAATGTTTGTGCTGTGACACATATCATGAAAGCATGAAATGAATGAATGAACTGTTTTATGATTTCTACTCACTAGGCTCTAGTAGCTCATCCCATTCCCTTAACCCCAGTTTTGCAGGGCCAGAGCTAAGTTAAGCCAGAGTAAGTCAGAGTAAGCTATGGGGAAAGAAGAGTGAAGCATGGGTTGCCGTGTTTTGATGTAATAGTATAGCTTAGTGTATGTATAGGAAGAAGCATGTATATGGTAAGTAGCTGGATATAAAGAGATGTTATGTCTGTATGCTTGTATACTTGAGTAGTATAGTAGTGGACATGATGTATATAAAGGATACGATATGATAATGTATGAAAAGCTAGAGGATGAGAAGTATAGTATGTCATGTGCTGTTTAGAGTTGTGCTTGACCCTAGAGTTGGTTGATCCCTTGGTTTACATGATCTTAAGAAAATGTCTTGATGTTAAAAAAAAAAAAAAAAGTTAAAGGTTTTCATGATGTGAAATGTTTTAATGTTATGAGATTTGAATGGCCCGTGAGGGAAGAAAGGGTTTCAATCCCTTGACCCAAAGCAGATATGGTTTTAAAGCAAGCTTGATGACCCATCTGGTATGAGGTTCTATGTTTTCATGCATAGGTCAAGCTGAGGTAAGGAAAGCAAGTTTAAAGGTTTTTTTTCTGAAACACAAGCTTAAATTTTCAAGAAAAGTTTGATCATGTATGGGATTATACCAGAGGTTTGGCATGTCTAGTGGCTTGCTATGGGTCCCGGCGGCCTTAAGTCGATCTGGATCCTAGCGCCGGTGGCGGTCCAGAGATGCGGGCTGTTACAGTTACTACAAGAGGTTTGTCCAGGACTTCTCCAAAATTGCCGCTCCTATGACCAGGTTGACCAAAAAGAATCAGAGGTTCGTTTGGTCAGAACAGTTTGAGGAAAGCTTTGAAGAGCTGAAGAGGAGACTGAAGTCAGCACCGGTGTTAGCTCTGCCTACCAGTAATGAAGACTTCACAGTATTTTGTGATGCGTCCCGTGTGGGACTAGGTTGTGTGTTGATGCAGAATGAAAGGGTGATTGCTTATGCTTTTAGACAGTTGAAGAAGCATGAGTTGAATTATCCTACACACGACTTAGAGATGGCAGCTGTGATCTTTACACTCAAGATGTGGAGGCATTACCTGTATGGGATAAGATGTGAGATCTTTACAGATAATAAGAGTTTACAGTACATCTTAAGTCAGAAAGAGTTGAACCTAAGGCAGAGAAGATGGGTGGAGCTACTTAGTGATTATGATTGCAAGATCCAGTATCATCCGGGTAAGGCAAATGTAGTGGCAGATGCCCTCAGCCGGAAATCACTTGGCAGTTTATCCCATATTACAGCAGAGAGAAGACCGGTGGTGAGGGAATTTTACAAGCTCATTAATGAAGGTTTACAGTTAGAGTTGTCTGGTATAGGTGCACTAGTGGCTCAGATGAGAGTGACACCCATGTTTCTGGAACAAGTGGCACAGAAACAGCACGAGGACCTTGAGTTAGTGAAAATTGCAAGGATTGTTCAGTCAAGCAAAAATGAGGAGTTTAGATTTGACAACCAAGGGATCCTCCGTTATGAAAATAGATTGTGTGTACCAGATGACATGAGTTTGAAGGGAGACATTATGAGAGAAGCTCATAATGCAAGGTACAGTGTTCACCCTGAGGCCACCAAAATGTATCAGGATCTGAAGAGAGTTTATTGGTGGCCAGCTATGAAGAAGGAAGTGGCGCAGTTTGTGTCAGCTTGTGAGATCTGTTAGAGGGTGAAGCTGGAACATCAGAAGCCAGCTAGGATACTCAACCCACTACCGATTCCAGAGTGGAAATGGGAAAACGTGGCTATGGATTTTGTGGTGGGATTACCAGCAACGTCCAACAGATTAGACTCTATATGGGTAATAGTGGACAGATTGACCAAGTCTGCTCACTTTATCCCTGTCAGGAGTGGCTACTCTATGGACAAACTGGCACAAGTATATGTTGAAGAGATTGTCAGGCTACATGGGGCTCCAGTATCAATAGTGTCGGATAGGGGATCCCAATTTACCTCCAGGTTTTGGCGGAGTCTGCAGAATGCGATGGGCACAAGATTGGACTTTAGCACTGCTTTCCATCCACAGACTGACGGACAGTCAGAGAGGACCATCCAAACGATAGAAAACATGTTGAGAATGTGTGTGCTAGATTTTGGCAGTTCTTGGAGGCAGCATCTACCACTGGTGGAGTTCGCCTACAATAACAGTTATCATGCTAGCATAGGGATGGCTCCTTATAAAACTCTATATGGAAGGAAGTGCAGGTCACCTATCGGCTGGGAAGAAGTGGGAGAAAGGGCCTTGGCAAGGCCAGAGTTAGTTAAGATCACCAGTAGGGTAGTACCTATTATTAGAGAAAGAATCAGGACTGTCGTGAGTCGGCAGAAGAGCTATGCAGATGTCCGCAGGAAACATGTTGTGTTCCAGGAGGGAGATATGGTGTTGCTCAAGGTGTCTCCTGTAATACCCGGCTGGAGACCGGCATCGGAATTCTACTTTCCGGTGGAATTCGGGATGTCGGACGCCTCTAGAAGGGTAGGATTTATGTTTTACTCCAGTGTTATGATGAATGGTAAGGTTTTGAGTTGAATTGATTTGAGTTGGTTTGAGGTTGGAAGAGAAAAGGCTATGGAGACTTTTGCCATGTTCGGCCGCCGAAGGTAAGTTCGGCCGCCGAAAGTGCCCAATGTTCGGCTTCCGCAGTTCAGGTTCGGCCCCCGAATGTTGCATGGTTTTGCATGCGATTCGGCAGCCGAAGCTGAGATGGCTAGCAAACTATTGAGCATTCCTTAGTCAGCATTTTGGACAGGTGTTGGCTCCAAACCCTGTCCAGAAGATTGGCCACGTCTCCTATGTTTTACAGCTCCTGCAAAAGGGTGTTGTTTTGTTGGGTTTCACAAGGTGGTGAAGAGTTGAAGCAAAAAGCTTAGGTTTGAGAGTTTAGTAAGTTTGAAGAGAAGTTGATCTATTATTCGTTGTTCAGATCGTTCATCTTCGAGGTTACAGGAGGTACGTGAAGATCTTGAACATGTTTTACTGGTTTAAAGACGTTTTATGAAGGTTTGGGTAGAGATGCATGCTTAGGTGACAAAGGGTGTATTTGATGGTTTAGCTTGTAAGCATGATTATGTGTTTTGTGTGATGTGTTTGTTGGGGTTTTTAGGTAGTTTTGGACCCCTTTGTACATATACATTAGTATATGTGTGTTGAGGAGTTGAAGTTTGCATGTTTTGTGAGATTGAAGGGATGGAGGAGCTTGTTTGCCGTCGGGGCTGAGTTCTGGATGAACTCAGGTTCGGCAGCCGAAGGTTCATTCGGCCGCCGAACCTCTTGCATGGTGGCTTAGGCTGCCACAGCTTGCCCCCGCGAGTTTTGCATGTTCGGCTCTGTTTGGGGGATTCGGCCGCCGAAGGTTAGAGACTTTCGTCTCTGGAGTGCCTTTTGGCCCCCGAAACTTGCCCCCGAAAGGGTTCGGCCGCCGAAGCTTGAGATTCGGCCGCCGAAGGTGCTTGAGTTTCGTCTCTGGAGAGGACTTTCGGCCGCCGAACCTGCCGCCGAAAGTGTCCTGTCCAGCTTTCTTTTGCATGGCTAGTTGAGTGAGTGTAAGGGAATTTGTGGGGAGTTTAAGAGAGTTATTCATAAGCTTGTTTGGTCCCTCATTTGCGTCCATCTGTATAGGTACAGACCAGAGGAACCAGAGAGAGCAGCAATGAGTACTGCTCCAGAGTTTCAGAGCCTGCAGAGTCAGTCAGTCCAGATAGCCAGAGGTGAGTGGAACTAAACTTAACTCTTTTACTTGCACAATGAAATGTTTTAGCATATCTCATGCATCATGATTATGCCATAGGTTGATTGCATTAGTATCCACGAATATGTTGCATTGCATCGTTATTTGGTGATGTGAGTAAATGCTGAATGATCCAATAGTCTCAGACAGGAAGTCCAGGAGCCTTTGACTACGCCCTGGCAGGTATAGCAAAGTCCAGGAGCCTTTGACTACGCCCTGGCAATGGTAAGTACAGAGGTGTTATATACACATATACATATATCACAGGAAGACCAGGTGCTCGATTCTACGCCTTGGCACAGAGTTACTGGGACTATGTGGTGACAGGTTTACTCTTGATGTGGCTTGTCTGTGCTGTGAAGCATTCCATGAGATCATATTTTACTGAGATGTTCTACTATTCTACTCACTGGGCTATAGAGCTCATCCCACTTCCTTCACCCCAGTTTTGCAGGTTCAGTGTACAGTGTACAGGGACAGTTCAGCAGAGTACAGGAAGAGTAAAGAGAATTGTACTAGCTTAGAGTGGACATGTAATATTAAGGAGATGTACTAATTGTGTATACAGTTAGAAATGTGCTTGACCTAGTGATGTATGTTTTGTACATGATCTGTATATGTATATGTTTTCCTGTATGTGAAAACCAGGCTTAACAGGTATGAGTTAATCCATCTAGAGTAAGCTCTAGTCAGGAGTACAGAGTACAGAGTACAGAATACAGAGATAGTGCATGCACAGGTTAAGCCTTGGATCGGAAAAGAATTTTTATTTTTCACAGAAAATGTATGATCATGTATGAGTTTTACAGGTACACAGAGAGTATAGTAGGCTTGCTACGGGTTCTAGCAGCCTTACGCTGACCTGAATCCTAGCGCCAGTGACGGTCCATTTTGGGGTCGTTACAGATTGGTATCAGAGCCCTAGGTTCATATGATCGGACCTATAGAGACAGTGTTGGGCTCATACAGGGAGAAGTGGTTAAGCACAATAGGAAATCATGTCCACTAGGATAGGGTATTGAGTCCTATCTGCTATGATATGCCATGAGTTTTGCATGTGTATTATTGCTATGTGATGTTTATGTGCTAAATTGGTATGTTATATGTTGTGTTTCCAGAGTAAAGATGAGAGGAACTCGTCGATCAGCTCGATTGACTGGAGTCCCACCAGAGAGTGAGAGACCAGCTGCTCGTCCTCCTGCATTGCCCAGGGCAAGGTCTCAGAGATCTAGCAGGGAAGGTACGTCAATAGACCCTAGAAGGTCTGTCGACGAGAGCAGAAGAGGAACAGCTAGGGGAGGAAGATCAGAGGAAAGGAGGGAAGCTATGGAGCTTGATCAGTCTAGAGATGACAGTATGGGTATAGGCAGCTTTGAGGAAGGTATGGGAGAGTCTCAGGGAGGTGCTCAGACCTCAGGTTTTGGCTATCCAGAGTATCCGATGGGAGGTATGTCGGAGTACTTGAGTTTTGTGCCATATCCTCCTTACATGCCTTATATGCCTTATCCTTACTATCCTCCATATCCTATGTATCCCTCTTCCCCTACCCATCTAAGTGCAACACACCCAGAACCAAATGACCCAGTACCACCACCAGAACCAGTAGCCCCTGTTAGTGACAGACATCAACCTAGCTCCTCTGGAGGTAAGGTCCAAATGACGGAGTACTTGAAATTGGATGCTCCTAAATACAACACGGGAGATGATCCATTTGATTACCTCAGAGCAGTTAGGATGATAACCAGTGAATTGGGAGCAGATGATAGGAGAGCCATTGAGATGGCAGGTTTCACATTAAAATGCAAGAAAGCCAGAGAATGGTTTAAGAATTATGTGGAGCCTCGAATGGACAGCATGTCATGGGGAGAGTTCGCCAATGAGTTTGCAGGGTGGGCTTTTCCTGACAGTTCCAGAGAGATGAAAGTAATAGAGTTTGAACAGTTGCGACAGACAGATGAGATGAGTGTTGATGAATTCACCGATAAGTTCTTGGATTTGCTTCAGTACGTGGGTCAAGCCTATGATACTGATCAGAAGAAGGCAAGGAGATATACTATGAGATTGCATCCCAGGTATGCTTCCTTGATTCTTCCAGCAGAAAAGGAGAGTTTCCACACGATAGTGGACGCAGCCAGGAAAATGGAAGCTAGTGCCAATATTCAGAAACAGTCAAAGGCACAGGCTTCGGGTTCTAAAGCCCCCACTCCAGGCAGTAAAAGATGGGACAGAGCAAAAGGAACAAAGAGTAAGTTCTGGAGTAAAGTCAAGTCAGGTCTGGGAATAGGTAGTGGCTCAAGCTCTGGCACAGCTCCAGTATGCAGACGATGCGGAAAACCACATGGAGGAGTTTGTCAGTTGGGATCTACAGCTTGTTTTCGCTGTGGACAGGAAGGGCATATCGCTCGGAATTGTCCGCAGGTGACATTTGCACCATCCCAGCAGATGAGTTCAGGCAGTGTGGTACAGCCAGTTGTACGGCCAGCAGCTCCAGTCATGCCTTAGAGTAGTGGCAGAGGTAGAGGGAGAGGGGCAGCCTCTACGTCAGCAGCAGGTTCCCGAGGTGGAAATCCGGTAGCCCCAGCACGGATTTTCACAGTGACACAGGAGGAGGCGAACACATCGAACACAGTAGTGTCAGGTAATCTCATCATTGGGTGTTCCGATGTGTATGCTTTGATGGACCCCGGTGCTTCTCATTCCTTTATTGCTTCGAGAGCCATAGAGAGTTTGGGTTTGATCAGTTCTGAGTTAGAGTATCCTCTCTGAGTCAGTGGATCTAAGTGTGATCCATCAGTGGCAGTGTCAGTTTGTCGTTTCAGTCCAGTGTTTATAGAGGGTAGATACCTTCCAGCTGACCTTGTGGTTCTAGATTTGACGGATTTTGATGTCATTCTAGGGATGGATTGGTTATCTACATATAGTGCTACGTTGGACTGTCGAGAGAAGCTAGTGAGTCTCAGAGACCAGGATGGGTCAGAGTGTGTCTTCAGAGGAGACAGGAGAGGTACACCCAGAGGTATGATTTCAGCCCTTCAGGCTCGTCGTTTGCTTAGGAGGGGTTGTCAGGGGTTCCTAGCTCATGTGAGAGAGCTAGACAGTCAGGTGAGGGAACCAGCCACAGTACCAGTAGTCCGCGAGTTTCTCGATGTTTTCCCAGATGATTTGCCAGGACTACCACCTGATAGGGAGATAGGGTTTGACATTGAATTACTGCCAGGTACCAGACCGATCTCTATTCCTCCCTACAGGATGGCGCCAGCAGAGTTAAAAGAGTTGAAAGAGCAGTTGCAGGACTTGGTAGATAAGGGTTTCATCCGCCCCAGTACCTCACCTTGGGGTGCTCCAGTGCTTTTTGTCAGAAAGAAGGATGGATCCCTCAGACTTTGTATCGACTACAAACAGTTGAACAAGGTCACTATCAAGAATAGGTATCCTCTACCTAGGATTGACGATCTATTTGACTAGCTAGCTGGAGCAGGTTGTTTCTCGAAAATAGATCTGAGATCCGGGTATCATCAGTTGAGAGTCAGAGAGGCAGATGTGCCTAAGACAGCTTTCAGGACCAGATATGGGCATTATGAGTTCTTAGTGATGCCGTTCGGGTTGACTAACGCCCCTGCAGCATTTATGGATCTCATGAACAGGGTATTCAGTGAGTTTCTGGATCACTTTGTCATTGTGTTTATCGATGATATCTTAGTGTATTCCAGAGATGCAGAGGAGCATGCCCAGCATCTGAGGATCGTTCTGCAGACACTGAGAGAGCATGGTTTGTATGCCAAGTTCTCAAAGTGTGAGTTTTGGTTGAGGAGCATTGCTTTCTTGGGACATGTGGTATCAGCAGAGGGTATTGAGGTTGATCCCAAGAAGATAGAGGCTGTAGCTAACTGGCCCAGACCCACAACAGTGACTGAGATTAAAAGCTTTCTGGGACTGGCAGGTTACTACAGGAGGTTCGTTCAGAACTTCTCAAAGATAACAGCTCCGATGACCAAATTGACTCAGAAGAACCAGAAGTTTATCTGGTCAGACCAGTGTGAAGAGAGCTTTACAGAGCTCAAGAGAAGATTGACTACAGCACCAGTGTTAGCTCTGCCTGTCAGTAATGAGGATTTCACAGTGTTTTGTGATGCATCTCGAGTGGGATTGGGTTGTGTTTTGATGCAGAGTGATAGAGTGATAGCTTATGCTTCTAGACAGTTGAAGAAGCACGAGTTGAATTACCCTACCCATGACCTAGAGATGGCAGCAGTTATCTTTGCACTTAAGATGTGGCGGCATTACCTCTACGGGGTTAAATGCGAGATCTTCACCGATCACAAGAGTTTACAGTACATCTTAAGTCAGAGAGAGCTGAATTTGCGGCAGAGAAGGTGGGTTGAATTGCTCAGTGATTATGATTGTAAGATCCAGTATCATCCGGGTAAGGCGAATGTTGTGGCAGACGCCCTAAGCCGGAAATCACTAGGCAGTCTATCCCATATAGCAGCAGAGCGAAGACCAGTTGTGATGGAGCTTTATAAGCTCTTAGACGAGGGATTACAGCTAGAGTTGTCTGGTACAGGTGCGTTGATAGCACAGATGAGAGTGACACCTGTGTTTCTGGAGCAAATAGCTCAAAGACAGCATGAGGACCCTGAGTCGATGAAAATTGCCAGGACTGTTCAGTCAGGCAACAGTGCAGAATTCAGATTTGACAATAAAGGGATCCTTCGCTATGGGAGTCGCCTTTGTGTACCAGATAGGAGCAGTGTGAAGGAAGACATTATGAGGGAAGCTCATAATGCGAGGTATAATGTTCACCCAGGAGCCACCAAGATGTACCAGGATCTGAAAAAGGTCTATTGGTGGCCAGCCATGAAGAAAGAAGTGGCGCAGTTCGTGACAGCCTGTGAGGTTTGCCAGAGGGTGAAACTAGACCATCAGAAACCAGCAGGAATGCTTAACCCATTACCGATTCCAGAGTGGAAATGGGAGAACATAGCCATGGATTTTGTAGTGGGTTTACCAGCTACATCCAACAGGATAGACTCTATATGGGTGATTGTGGACAGACTCACGAAATCTGCTCATTTTCTTCCAGTACGAAGTAACTATTCTGTGGATAAGTTGGCACAGGTCTATATGGATGAGATCGTGAGATTACATGGTGTTCCAGTGTCGATAGTTTCAGACAGAGGACCTCAGTTTACCTCCCGCTTTTGGCGGAGTCTGCAGAGTGCGATGGGCACGCGATTGGATTTTAGCACTGCTTTCCATCCACAGACTGATGGATAGTCAGAGAGGACCATCCAGACCATAGAGGATATGCTTCGACTCTGTGTGTTAGACTTTGGCGGTTCTTGGAGGCAGCATCTACCTTTGGTGGAGTTTGCCTACAACAACAGCCATCATGCTAGCATCGGGATGGCTCCTTATAAAGCGTTGTATGGGAGGAAGTGCAGATCCCCTGTTTGCTGGGAAGAGATAGGAGAGAGGGCTCTTGTAGGGCCAGAGTTAGTAGAACTGACCAGTAGAGTGGTGCCCATAATCAGAGAGAGAATCAGAACAGCGCAGAGCAGACAGAAAAGTTATGCAGACGTTCGCAGAAAGCAGTTAGAGTTTCAAGAGGGTAATTGGGTATTGCTGAAAGTGTCTCCAATGAAAGGGGTGGTTTGTTTTGGGAAGAAGGGTAAATTAGCTCCACGGTACATTGGACCCTTTGAGGTGTTGCAGAGGATCGGAAATGTGTCGTATAAGCTGGATTTACCTGCTTCTATGGAGAGAATTCACCCGGTATTTCATGTTTCTATGCTACGGCAGTTTGTGTCAGATCCGAATCAGGTGTTGAGTGAGCCTGAGGTGGAGATTCATACGGATCTCACCTATATAGAGCAGCCAGTGCGGATTCTGGACACACAGATCAGACAGCTAAGGAACAAGGAGATTCCGATGGTGAAAGTCATGTGGAACCACCATAATCTAGAAGAGTGCACCTGGGAGACGTGAGAGTTGATGCTCCAGCAGTATCCCTATTTGTTTTGAGGTTAGTTTCCTCCGTTTGATGTGGTATTTGGTGTAGAATCAATCGAGGACGAATGTTCTTAAGGGGGGGAGAATGTAATACCCGGCTGGAGACCGGCATCGGAATTCTACTTTCCGGTGGAATTCGGGATGTCGGACGCCTCTAGAAGGGTAGGATTTATGTTTTACTCCAGTGTTATGATGAATGGTAAGGTTTTGAGTTGAATTGATTTGAGTTGGTTTGAGGTTGGAAGAGAAAAGGCTATGGAGACTTTTGCCATGTTCGGCCGCCGAAGGTAAGTTCGGCCGCCGAAAGTGCCCAATGTTCGGCTTCCACAGTTCAGGTTCGGCCCCCGAATGTTGCATGGTTTTGCATGCGATTCGGCAGCCGAAGCTGAGATGGCTAGCGAACTATTGAGCATTCCTTAGTCAGCATTTTGGACAGGTGTTGGCTCCAAACCCTGTCCAGAAGATTGGCCACGTCTCCTATGTTTTACAGCTCCTGCAAAAGGGTGTTGTTTTGTTGGGTTTCACAAGGTGGTGAAGAGTTGAAGCAAAAAGCTTAGGTTTGAGAGTTTAGTAAGTTTGAAGAGAAGTTGATCTATTATTCGTTGTTCAGATCGTTCATCTTCGAGGTTACAGGAGGTACGTGAAGATCTTGAACATGTTTTACTGGTTTAAAGACGTTTTATGAAGGTTTGGGTAGAGATGCATGCTTAGGTGACAAAGGGTGTATTTGATGGTTTAGCTTGTAAGCATGATTATGTGTTTTGTGTGATGTGTTTGTTGGGGTTTTTAGGTAGTTTTGGACCCCTTTGTACATATACATGAGTATATGTGTGTTGAGGAGTTGAAGTTTGCATGTTTTGTGAGATTGAAGGGATGGAGGAGCTTGTTTGCCGTCGGGGCTGAGTTCTGGATGAACTCAGGTTCGGCAGCCGAAGGTTCATTCGGCCGCCGAACCTCTTGCATGGTGGCTTAGGCTGCCACAGCTTGCCCCCGCGAGTTTTGCATGTTCGGCTCTGTTTGGGGGATTCGGCCGCCGAAGGTGCCGCCGAAGGTTAGAGACTTTCGTCTCTGGAGTGCCTTTTGGCCCCCGAAACTTGCCCCCGAAAGGGTTCGGCCGCCGAAGCTTGAGATTCGGCCGCCGAAGGTGCTTGAGTTTCGTCTCTGGAGAGGACTTTCGGCCGCCGAACCTGCCGCCGAAAGTGTCCTGTCCAGCTTTCTTTTGCATGGCTAGTTGAGTGAGTGTAAGGGAATTTGTGGGGAGTTTAAGAGAGTTATTCATAAGCTTGTTTGGTCCCTCATTTGCGTCCATATGTATAGGTACAGACCAGAGGAACCAGAGAGAGCAGCAGTGAGTACTGCTCCAGAGTTTCAGAGCCTGCAGAGTCAGTCAGTCCAGATAGCCAGAGGTGAGTGGAACTAAACTTAACTCTTTTACTTGCACAATGAAATGTTTTAGCATATCTCATGCATCATGATTATGCCATAGGTTGATTGCATTAGTATCCACGAATATGTTGCATTGCATCGTTATTTGGTGATGTGAGTAAATGCTGAATGATCCAATAGTCTCAGACAGGAAGTCCAGGAGCCTTTGACTACGCCCTGGCAGGTATAGCAAAGTCCAGGAGCCTTTGACTACGCCCTGGCAATGGTAAGTACAGAGGTGTTATATACACATATACATATATCACAGGAAGACCAGGTGCTCGATTCTACGCCCTGGCACAGAGTTACTGGGACTATGTGGTGACAGGTTTACTCTTGATGTGGCTTGTCTGTGCTGTGAAGCATTCCATGAGATCATATTTTACTGAGATGTTCTACTATTCTACTCACTGGGCTATAGAGCTCATCCCACTTCCTTCACCCCAGTTGTAACAGCCTGGAAACCGGTACCTCTCTGTAACGGCTCCCAACTGCTCGGCACTAGGATCCAGATCGGCTTAAGGCCGCCGGGACCCGTAGTAAGCCTCCATACATCCTGAACTCTAGGTATAATCCCGTACATGATCAAACTTTTCTTGAAAACTTAAGCTTTGGTCTCATAAAAACCTTTAAACTTGTTTTCCTTACCTCAGCTTGACCTATGCATGAAAACATAGAACCTCATACCAGATGGGTCATCAAGCTTGCTTTAAAACATATCCGCTTTGGGTCAAGGGATTGGAACCCTTTCTTCCCTCACGGGCCATTCAAAACTCATAACATTTAAAACATTTTCTCAAGATCATGCATAACAAAAAGGGATTTACCAACACTAGGCAAAGCACAACTCTATACCACAATGCATATCCTTTTCTTAACTTGGCTCTATCTCTTTATAACATTACTCTTTCTATTCTTTCAAATCCTTATATACATAAGGACCATACATCAAGTCCATCTATCATGTCCATATATCATCATGTCCATAACTAAGCTATACAAGCAAACAAACATACATAGCATTACATAACATATCATCTCTTTAGAAACTTACATTACATACTATCTCCATAAACATATACAATAAGCATCTCTCCTTATACATAAACATAAACAAAACAAGCTAAGTTATTACAACCAAACATGGCAACCCATGCTTGAACCTCTTCTATCCCATAGCTTACTCTGACTGAACTCTGGCTTACTTACTCTGGCCCTGCAAAACTGGGATTAAGGGAATGGGGTGAGCTACAAGAGCCCAGTGAGTAGAAACAGAGAAAAACATTTGATTTAGTTCCTCCATTTTTAGGTATATTATTATTCATTTTAATGTTCCACCCTTTTTATGTATTTTATTATAAAGACATTTTATTCAATTCAATTATTCTTCTTATCCATGCATTCATGAAATGCGTCATAACACAGAGAAATCACATACTTTTTCCGTCTCGGGGTTCACACAAGCATACATTCCCCACGGAACCTGGTTTCTGAGAGTCCTCGTAAAATGCTAGCATCCTTCCTCTCAGAGGATGGACATGACCTCAAAAATACCCTCTGTCGGTGCCCGGCTCCCCAAAGAAGCTCACACAGGCCATACACATACACAACAGGGTACCTAGTCCACAGAGAGCTCACAAGGACTTTCCTACATGTACTTGTCCGGCTCCCAAAGGACTTACCCAAGACTCAGTGACAGATATGGGCTATTGAAGTCGCCTTGGTCCACCCTTTCTGAAACAACATGAAATAATGCAATGCGTCACCTTCGTGAAACTAGTGCAATCATCCTATCACATATAAACATGATGCATGTATATGCTTTAGGCATTTGAATTCGTACATAAAAGATTAAGTTTAGTTCTACTCACCTGGAGTCACTGCTCAACTAACTCTACTGGCCAACTAGCACTGAAGCTAGACACCTCGATGTCTCAGGTCCGATCCTACACAGATGGACTCACATGAGGTACCAAACACATACTAACAACTCATAAGAAAACTCCCCAAAAACCCCTCTAAACATCACTGAAACATGCATAGGAAACAGCCATGAAAAGGCTGGACAGGCACTTTCGGCGGCACCTTCGGCGGCCGAAAGTCTCCTCCAGAGACGAAACTCGGGTAGGTTCGGCGGCACCTTCGGCGGCCGAACCCTCTCTCCAGAGACGAAAGTCAGGCACTTTCGGCGGCCGAACCTTTTCTTCGGCGGCCGAAAGTCTGCTTTCAAGCCGAAACTCAACTTTCGGGGGAAAGGTTAGGCGGCCAAACCATGCATCCAACGGCACGTTCGGCTGCCCAAACCACCTTCGGCGGCCGAACCTGAGTTCATCAGAACTCAGCCTTTGCACACCAGCCTCCAAAACCTTCCAAAACACCCCAAACCTCACATACTCTCTCCCAAGCATGCATGCACACTCCCACAAGCATAGAGAGCAAAGAAACTAGCTTAAACTCCTCAACACAACATCACATAACATACATTGGGCATAAAACCCACAAAAGCCTAAACATGCATCTCTACCCATACTCAAACGTTAAAACTTCTTAAAACTTACTTAAAACTTCATAAAAACACTAGGGAAGCAAAGATCTACACTTACCTCTTGAAGATCGAGGGTTGGTGCGATCCCTAACTCGGAGGTGTGGAGAATCCAAGCTCCAAAAGCTCCAAGCTACCAAAACTTCTATTTTAGCTTCAAAACTTCAAACCAAGGGTAGATCTTATGAAAACTTGAGGGATTTTGAAGGAAAGACATACAAACGACCAAGGGAGGGCAGAAACTCACCTGAGTTCGAGAATGGGTAGAAAACTCGCCCATTTCCGATCTGAGGGCTCTTTATAGGTGGCCTGGTCATCAACCTTCGGCAGCCTAACGTGCCCCCTAAACTCATGCATGTTCGGCGGCCGAACCTCACTTTCGGCGGCCGAACCTTGGCTTGCTCCCACAAGACTTTCGGAGGCCAAAGGCGCTCCCGAAGCCTTCACATGTTCGGCGGCCGAACTTCACTTTCGGCGGCCGAACCTGGCAAACGCCTCCTTGGTCTTTCCCTTCAAAAACTCAACTCTTTTCGATTTAAAACCATAAAACACTTAAAAACATTTTAGAAAACCTTTTAGAAAACCCTTGCCATACCCCTCAAAAGGATCCGACACCCGAGATTCCACCGGACGGTAGGAATTCCGATGTCTGAACGAGCGGGGTCTTACACCAGTTTTACAGGTTCAGTGTACAGTGTACAGGGACAGTTCAGCAGAGTACAGGAAGAGTAAAGAGAATTGTACTAGCTTAGAGTGGACATGTAATATTAAGGAGATGTACTAATTGTGTATACAGTTAGAAATGTGCTTGACCTAGTGATGTATGTTTTGTACATGATCTGTATATGTATATGTTTTCCTGTATGTGAAAACCAGGCTTAACAGGTATGAGTTAATCCATCTAGAGTAAGCTCTAGTCAGGAGTACAGAGTACAGAGTACAGAGTATAGAGATAGTGCATGCACAGGTTAAGCCTTGGTTCGGAAAAGAATTTTTATTTTTCACAGAAAATGTATGATCATGTATGAGTTTTACAGGTACACAGAGAGTATAGTAGGCTTGCTACGGGTTCTGGCGGCCTTACGCTGACCTGAATCCTAGCGCTAGTGACGGTCCATTTTGGGGTCGTTACATCTCCTATGAAAGGGGTGATTCGTTTTGGGAAAAAGGGTAAACTAGCTCCAAGGTACATCGGACCCTTCGAAATCTTGCAAAATATTGAGAATGTATCTTACAAGCTTCCGGTTTTCCATGTTTCCATGTTATGAAAGTTCGTGTCAGATCCAGGCAAGGTTCTTAATGAACCTGATGTAGAGATCCTAGGAGATCTCACCTATGTTGAGCAGCCAGTGCGGATCATAGACACGCAAATTAGAAAGTTGAGGAATAAGAAAATCGCGATGGTAAAAGTCCTTTGGAATCACCACAATATGGAAGAGTGCACCTGGGAGACCCGGGAGTCTATGCTCCAGCAATACCCCTATCTCTTTTAAGGTTAGTGTTTTAAGTTTTATGTATTTTCTTGATGCTATGTGTGCTTGTGTGTTGTTTGAACATGCGGGGACGAATGTTCTTAAGGGGGGAAGAATGTAATATCCAGCTAGACTCCAGCGCCGGAATTCCAATCTTCCGATGAAATCTCCGTTGGAATCCGGAACCTCAGATGTCGGAACCTCTTAGAAGGGTAAAATAAGGTTTTTACAAAATAAATTTTATGGTTTTAATGTTAGTTTTTGAGTTAAAGTTTTAAAAGAAAAGAAAATATTTTTTTTGAGAAAGAAACCAGGTTTGGCCGTCGAACTTTATGTTTGGCCGCCAAACAAGATGCTGCCGCGGGAGCTCTCTTTTCGACCCCCGAAGGTGGTCTGGCCAGCCACCTATAAGAGGCCTCCAGTCCGAAAATGGGGGAGTTTCTCTCTCCATTTTCGGGCAAAGGCGAGTTCTTGCCCTTCCTTTGATGATTTTATATTTTTCCTTCAAATCTTTCAAATTTTCATGAGTTTTCGCTTGTTTTTGAAGTTTTAAGCTTGGATCAAAGATTTTAAAGTTTGGGAGACCGTTTCTCCTCAACTCCAAGCTTGAGTTGCATCTATCTTAGATCTTCAAGAGGTAAATGTAGATTCTTGCCTTTTCATACGTTTTAAATAAGTTTTAAAAAGGGGTTAAGGGTTAAAAATGCATGAATAGCTAGATCTAAAGTTATAGGCTTTGAGTTGGGTTTTGATGAATGTATGCTCCCTCTTGTGTTTTGTTGTTGTTTGTTGGGGTTTAGGCTAGTTTTTATACCCCTTATGCATGTTGCAGTGGGTATGCATGCTGTGGGAAGTTGGGGGTGAGGATTTGAGAGTTTTGGGGCTGAAATGCATAGGGCAGAATCGGATTCTGCCATTCTGGAGAACCCAAGTTTGGCCGTCGAAGCAGGGTTCGGCCGCCAAACCTGCTTGGGAGGCAGCCTTTTGGCCGCCTAACATGCCCCCAAAAGAATGCACTTTCAGATCTGTAAGGGAGTTTCGGTCGCCGAACCTGCCCACGAAGGTCCCTGACTTTCGAATCTGTGGAGGACTTTCGACTGTCGAACCTACCCCCGAAGGATCTCGACATTCAGATCTGTAGAGGACCTTCGGCCGCTGAAGGTGCCGCCGAAAGTCCTCTGCCCAGCCTTCCTTTGCTTGTTTTATATGCATGTTTTGTGATATTTTAGGGGATTTTTGGGGAGTTTTTTAGAGTCATGTATTAGCTATGTTTGGTCCCTCATGGGAGTCCATCTGTGTAGGATCGGACCTGGGACACCGTAGAAGCCAACAATGAGTCAGCTGCTACAATTTTAGTCAAGCATTAGCCAGAGGTGAGTAGAACTGAACTAATCTCTTGTTTTAAAGTAATCAAACTTTTTGAGCATGTTCATGCATCACGAATGCCATGTTATGTAATAGGTTATTTGCATTAGAATTCACGAATATGATGCATTGCATAATTTACTGTTGTTGTGGATGGATGTTGGATGACCCACTAGCCCTCGAGCAGGTTATGTTATGATGGATACAGAAGACCAGGGCTGCCCATTCTACGCGCCCTGGCACTATGTAAGAGAAAGACCAGGGCTGCCCATTCTACGCCCCTGGCATTTATGGATATGTTATGTTATGTTTAAGAGAAAGTCCTGAGGAGCTCCGTTTAGGGCCGGGCATTTATTTGGAATATGAAGGGGGTTATTGGTGACAAGTCCATCCTTGATGTGTATTGTTTGTGTTGTGATGCATTTCATGAGAGCATATGTTTATTAAACTGTTTTTATGTTCTACTCACTAGACTCTAGTAGCTTATCCATTTCCCCTAGCCCCAGGTTTGTAGGATCAGAGATAGAGCGGGAAGTCGGCATAGTAGTTGGTATAGCTTATATAATAGTATAGAGTGGACATGTAATTTCTTTTATGAATTAGAAATGTGCTTGGCCCTAGTATATATTTTGTAATCCCTATTTATCATGATCTTTATGTAAAATTTTTAATGATAAGTTATGTTGAACGAAGTTTGAAGCATGTGATGTTTACTATACTAGAGCATTTGATGAGGGCTCTAGTGTGGGTTTTATGTGTACAATTTATGATACATGCACAGGTCGAGCTTGGTATATGAAAAGTTTAAATTTTTTTATGAAAACGTATGATCATGTATGGGATTTTATCAGGTACACAGGATGTATAGTAGGCTTGCTACAGGTTCCCGCGACCTTAAGTCGATCTGAATCCTAGCGCCGGTAGTGGTCCGGTTTCCAGATCGTTACATGAAAAGCTGAGCTTCAAGAGACTGTGGCTCAGAGTGGGGAGATATTGTTGAATGTCATGACTTTGTGAAGAAGGAGCTTATCAAGCAATTTCCAGCAGAGGACTTCTCCTGGATTGACGACATCATCCCTGAGGAGGAGGAGGATGAGGAGGAGAGACTAAATGAAGACAATCCCTTTGTCCCAGATTCCCCTAAAAATGTAATAAATGTTATATAAGCTCAAGAGGAGGAGACGGAAGAAGTTCTTCCTGCCCTGTAAAAACTTTTTTTTAATGAAAAAATATTTCCTTTATTGTCTTTCTTTGCTAAGTATCTAGGATCGGTATCCGACCCAAAATAAAATAACAACCAGAACTTTCATCCAGTTGTTTTGACAGATCATTCGCCAACTTCATAACTGATAAATAAATGTCTTAAATGCCTTAAAAAATTTTATTAATGGGAATAACACTCGGTCATATACTTGGAGGTTATTCGCCTTATGACCTTGGCATAAAATGCCTTGAAAATTTTAATAAGTAGGACTAACACCCAGTTGTATGCCTTGCAGTTATCCACTTTGTAGCATTTTTTTGGCAGAAACTACTTGTCTTTTGGGACTATCACCCGAAAACTCGCCTAATAGCTACTCCTTTTGTGGCTCACTTAGCGGTTACCCACCTTGTAACATTTTTTTGGCAGAAATTGCCCTAATCATTGTCTTTTGGGATTGACACTAGGTCGTATGCCTAGCAGTTACCCGTCTTGTGGCTCGCCTAGTGGTTACCCACCTTGTGGCTTTTTTTATAGAAACTTCCATTCTTTTAGGACTATCACCCAAATACTTGCCTGGTGATTATCCGTCTTGTGGCTCGTATGGCGGTTACCTGCCTTGTGGCGCTTTTTCTTGTGCCAACGCTTTTATCAATCCATTGTTTATGATAATTCTGATTTAAACACCAAAAGAATTTAAAAAAATATATCATAATTTTATTGATAACATTTCTATAAATTACACAATACTCTAAGAATGACTCGACCATATAACTTAACCAACTTATAAGCACCCGGATAAATAACTTTGGAGATCTTATATGGTCCTTTCCAATTCTTGTTCAAATCACCAGAACTAACATCCCCTCTTATTAAAGATTGGATCCTCTATGTCAAAGACTCAGATTTTGAATTAGGAGTTGAATATCCATGACATTTTATTTATGCAAACATTCATTTCCCTTGTTGCCACATGATCCTCTTGCAATTATGTGAATGAACCCCTACGGGTTCATTTTCATCAAGATTTGCTGGTGCTTTTACCTCATGTTTTTTACCTGCTTTCTTCTCTATCTTTTATGGCAAACCTTCTCAGAGTTTCATCCCTAATGAGTCTTTCAATCTCGTCCTTTATTTGTCTGCATCCTTCTATAGTGTGCCCATGATCTTCATAAAATCAGCAATACTTTCTTCTATCCCTTATGCCCGCTTTGTCTGGATTAAGCTTGGCGGGTCATTTGACTTCCTTGTTATTTTTCCTAATCCACATGAGTATGTGTGATTGTGAGTCATTTAGTGGAGTATAGTTTCTAAACTTACCTCGGTCATTCTTATTGCGTGACACTAGATAACTCATTTCACTTTCATAGTTATGTTTATCTGACTTTTGAGTAATATTCTGGCCCAACTTCTTGTCCTCTCTAAACGCTTGAATTTCATCATCAAGCCATATGTATTTTTGAGCCTTATCCATCAGCTGCTGATAAGTGATTGTTAGATTCTTAATCAGAGAGTCCATAAACTTTATGTTACGAGTCCCTTTCTGTAATGCCTCACATGCTATTTTGTGATTTAATTCTTCAATCTATATTACTTCAACATTGAAATGTGTGATAAAACTCCTTAAATACTCGCCCTCTCCTTGTTGAATTTTTCGCAAGTTTGAGGAGAGCTTTTTAGGAGATATACAAGTAATAAATTTAGATTTAAACAACATGGAAACTTGTGTAAAACTATAGATAGAACCTAAACTCAGATGCTGGTACCATTTCTGGGCTAAATTTGTGAGGGTGGATGGAAAAACTCGGCACAACATGAAATTGTTGACATTCTAGAGTTGCATCGTAGTCTGGAAGATAGCCAAATAACTCCTGGGGTCTGTCGTCCCATCATACTTGTCCAAACTGGGCAGTTTGAACTTTATGAAAAAAGTCTCTACAAGAATTTTCTCCAACAGAGGTGAAGCATCTTCCAAGCCATAATCTTCCTTTTTCTCCTTCTGGTACCTTTGCATGGCTCCAGTCAACTTCTTTTAGGTCTCGTTTGATGATTCCTCATTCTCTAGTTTGGTCTTTCCTTTGGATTGCGTGTGAATTGCCTCTGTCCGAATCTTTGGTGTCTTAAAGGAAGCTTCCTTCCGTATTCTAGGAGCCATGAATGAGGCCCCCACCCGAACTTTATATTGCTCAAGAGTTACATACAACTTTTTTATGTATTGCACTATTTGTTCATTATTCAGATTGTTGAGGTCTATCTCATTGGCCATGGGAGGAGTGTTCCATCCACTGCCATAGGTGGAGGAGATGATGACTTCCCTGTTGGCAATAGACTTAGCAATAGCTCGTGAGTTTTCAGTCATTTTAACAGTAAACTGTGTGAAATGAAAAAAGAGCTTTTAAGTGAAAAGGTAAATAGAAATGTTAGGTCGGATTTATCCCAAATGAACAAGAAAAACTCAGTGGGATCCTGACAATGTAACTAAATGATATAGCTAAAAAAGAGTTGAAAGTAATCTATCACTCTGCAAAAGAAAGAAAGAAAGTGAGGTGGTTGACGCCTTCGGGCAGCCTCTCTAACGTTCAAATCAGTAAATTATCAGAGAGGATGAGTGCAAGTAGATTGCTTGAGTTTAAAAAGAGTGTGTAAGAATGCATATTTTAAACTCTGTGTATACTTCGCTTTTATACTGTAAGAAGTTGGTAAATTTTCTAGAAATCCGATTAGTATCGGCTAGTGAATAAGAAATCTTGCATTTGTAGGTATAATGGAGATTTGCTGTATAATATCCTTTAACAATAACTTAGATATCACGAAAGGTTCAACCGATCATAAAAAGGCAAGCCTTCTATCGTTCCAAGAACTAATTATTATGCTGACCGAATCTTTTTTTTATGCATGGAATTTGAGTAGTCAAGAATCATGAATTATTAGTATTTTATCACGTGATTTCATCGTACGGTGAAAATGTATAATAACTTTTAATATTGTAAAAAAACATATTATTAAAAGGCGGATAAATTTGCATGTATAATGTTTTAGATTTCTCCAAAAAATACGAAAATTTTGACACATAAATTTCTGATAATTTTTATCCATGGTAACTCAATTTAAAAATTTATTTCATTTTTATCATTAATTTTAATTTTAAATGACATAAATAAAATTATTATTTTAATATTAATTAAATATTTTTACTTTTATAAAACAAAATTTTACCACTAATTTGAATAATAAAAGTTATATTTTTAATATTAATCGTTAAGTATTTTAAATATAAATATATCAAAATCTTTTATTAATAAAGCATAAAAATATTTCATACTTTAGTTTCGAGATATTTAATTGTTTTTATTAAAAGTATTCTTTAATAATTAGAAAAAATAAATTAAAATCTTAAAATTAATTTTTATTTAATTTTGATTTGCATTAATTAAATTAATAAAATTTAAAATAATAAAAATGAAATAAATAAAAAGAAATATAAAATGGTAACTAAATTATTAATAAATTTATTAAATTAAAATTTTATGCAAGATAAAATAATTTTATTAATAATTAATTTTTAATTTATTTAAACATAAAATGACATATCTAAAATGATTATTTTAATTAAAAATAATATATATTTATTATTATCTCGCTAATTATCAAAAAAATTTTAATAAATAAGTTAATACTTAAAGTTAATTATAATTTTTAAATTTTTATGTTGTAAAAGGTAGTGATGGATAGGAGGGGAGTAATCGCTAACTTTCGGCTATATAGATAAAATAAAGGGAGATTTATTATTTAATTTTTGGATATTACTATTATTAACAAGTCGGTTCTTATATTATTAATAAGTCAGTTCTTATATTTTTAGAAATATATTAAAACATTTTTATTTTTTCTTTCCGTCAATGAAATAGTCATTTCGTCCTCTTTTCTGTTAAAAATAAATAAAGGATGAGAGAAAAATTTTTAAATTCAATTTTGCCTTCAAATAAAACCTCTTATTTAGTCATTGGATATTGTTATTATTAACAAGTCAGTTCCTACATTTTTAGAAATCTATTAAAACGTCTTTATCTTTTTTCATATCTATTAAAATATTTTTATCGTTTCTTTCTGTTAATGAAATAGTCCATCCTCCTCCTCTTCCTCAGAAAAGAAAAAGAAAAAGAAAAAAGAAAATGATGATGATGAAGGAGAAGGAAAAAAAAAAAAAAAGAAGGAGAAGAAGAATATAATGATGAAGAAAAAGAAGAAAAATCGCCTCCTCCTCCTCCATCTCCTTAAAGAAGAACAATAAAAAGAAAAATCAAAGAATAATCAAAGAAAAAGAAGAAGAAGAAAAAGGAGGAGGAGGAGGAGAAGAAAAAGAAGGGGGAGTAATTTGATTTTTTGTTATATTTTTAACGTATAAATAAATTTTAGAACTATTTTATTGATAAAGAAAAAAAATAAAGATATTTTAATAGATTTTTAAAAATACAGAAACGGATGATGTCGTTATTTATGTACTAAATTGTAAGTCTTTCTAAAATAAATATTAAAATTGATCGATTATAAATGAAAATTATTTTTAAATTTGATAAATTTTAAGTTTTAAATAAAATTTTAAAAAGTGTTAGACAGATTTACATAGAAACTAATTTTAAATTAAAGGTTTAATTTAAAATATATAAATAATTTACATAATTCTTTTATAGAAAAAGCAAGAACAATAAACCAAAATTTAATGGGAAATGTAATTAATAAGTTGGTTGCATGCATTTTCCATATTGTTGAGTATTAAATAGGATCAGCCCTATTGAAGTTGCTCTTTATAATTTTATAGCTTAGACCTTCATAATGCTAGCTAATTAACTAACTTGTATATATCTTGTTAGCGTTCAACAACCATCAATATATTAATAAAAAACCTTTTTATTTTAAAAATATAATTATCAATTCGGTTCGATTTTTATATATCAAAATTTTATTTTTCGATTTATTCAATTTCATTCGATTTTGAATCGAATCGACTGAATTCCTATCATCTAGCTAGATAATGTGTGAAATATGTTTAGAGGTTGGGTCGGGTTGAATTTGAAATAAGCAAAAGCAAAGCAAACTCTTTTGATATGTAATTAATTAAATGATTAGTTAATTAATGGTGGATTAAGAACTTAAACTTAGACCAATCATAGAGGATGAAGAGAGAGAATAGAGAAGATGTTGGGAGTTAAAGAGTCATAGTTTTCCAAATGGGACCAATTGCTTGCAAATTAGGTTTTGTTTCTTAATGACATAGTCAACAAATACCAAACTGCATTACATTTTAAGACTGACTTTCTCACTACTATTATTATTATTATTATTTATTTATAGACTATTTTTTAAATATATGTTCATTATATATACTAATTCTTATATGTTATTTCATTTTTTTTTATTTCAAAAAATAATTAATTTTACATTTTAATTTGATTATTTGAAATTATATAAGCTAAAAAAATATTCAATAGAAATTTTTGGAAATGTAAATATAGATTTTCCACCCAAAACATAAGCAAAGTTTTTAAAAAAAAAAAAAAACTCCAAATCCATTTTTTATTGGAAAGTAAAAAAGGAAACTATTTATTTTATTATCATAAAAAAAATAAAAAGCATTTATGTTGCAAATACTAATATAACATGATTGGACGGCAAAAGTTAATCGAAATATTTAATTATTAATTGACTATTAAACAGATTTTTTTAAAAAAATAAAGGAATTAAATGAATTAAAATTTGATTGGAGTGTACAATTTTTACAAGACCCACTAGACCAGAAAGGTTGAATCATAGTGCCATGCCATGGATACATCACCCTGACTTCCCACTTACCCATTTTCTGTATTTATTATTTGCTAAAATTCTTAATTTTTTTTAAAAATATATTATTAAATATCCATTGAATTTTTCTTTAGAGGAGTAAGGTGAATATAATTAATATAATTTATGTGTAATTAATTAAAATATATGCGAATAATTTGAAATAAAATTCGTAAAATATAAGCAAATGTAAAAAGCCTAATTTCTGATTAGTCAAAATTTGAGAATAGTGACCAACACTAAAACTTAAGTCAATGAGGCTGCCAAAGCCCCATAGTACCATAAATGAGGTTTGGCAGTTTATCTCTTCTTCTATCTCTTTTCATCAATCAGATTTTCTCTCTCTCATCTATTTATTTGAGGGAGACTATCAAACCAAAGGGTTGTTACATATATTCCATAAAATAATCTAAACATTACATTTAATTAACATTTATATATAAAATTTTAAATTTTGTATAATAGAGTCAACACTTCAATAAATTGAATATGAAAAATTAACAGTATATTATATATAATTTTTAAAATTTTATAATAATAAAATAGAGTTTTTTATTTTAAATTTTATAATTAATAATTATTTATTATAAAATAAATTATCATACTTAGATATTTTATTAAGAATTTTTTTAGTTTAACATATAATTGATAATTGACAACGGATAACTCATTGCAATGGATAATTAATAATTAATTTTTAATTTATATAAATATTTAATAAATTATATCTAATTATTATTATTCATATGCATATATATTATAAAAATTTAAATTAAGTTGATTTTATTGTTAAGATTATCACATAAAATTAAAAAATAAATAAATAATACAAAATAAAAGGTAAATTGAATTTTATGACATTTTGAGAAAGATTGCATAAAATATTAACAAAAATAGTTCCATTTTTAATTTTATAAATTTTATCCATTTTATTTTTTTAGAATATAATAATATATAAATTGACAATTATAATTATATTTTATTTTTAAAAAATATTCTAAAACATCACTTAATATTTAATGTATTTAAAATAAGTATAATTAAAAAATTAATAAAAAAATTATATTTTTTAATATATTTAAAAATCAAAATAAATACTTATTATGGGACGAAAGAAATAAATGAAAAATGTCTTAATTATCAAGAAAGAAAATAACTTTTTAAAAAAAATATATATATATCATTGAATTTTGGAAGTTTTATTAATACCACCAAACTTTCAATGCAAAAATTAATTATAATCCTTTACTTTTTAGTATTACACCCAAAGTAAAACTCATAAAATGAATTTCTACGAATATATAATTTGTTATATTTACTTAATGAGAATAATAAATGAATTTCCTGTGCTGATTTGTGAATCATATTGAAGATGGGAATTTTATGTATAATTCATAAAACTATTGTCAATAAATAAATAATATGTAAGGACTAAAACAAGAGTGTTTCGGAATAAGTAAATTACATAAACAGGCAGAGATTGTCAAATACAGACAACGATCAACAAATCAAGACGTTTAAATAAATAAGAAAGCAATGTTAAATACTATCGATTGAAGAGTTCTATCTTAATACAATTTTTTTAATTACAGCGATCGTGTCAGTTAGAACTAAAGGAGAGACTCATTTGGGTCGCAACATAATGACGTTCAAACATTTAAAGTAAATAATACTAGAAACAAATCCAAGAATAGGATTTGTTGGACTCGCCAACACAGATTTGAAAATAATATATATTTTTTTCTTACAAAAAAAAAAAAACCATTATTTTGTCCCAATCAAGCAGTTGATTGCTTTATTACCCTTTTGCATAGCAAAACTGCTGCTTTTAAAATTTTAAAAACTATTTCAATCGCTGTTAGACAATGCAGTTTTGTAAGAAAGTGTTTTTTTTTTGGGGGGGTTATTTTAGTGGTTGTTATACCCGTCATGCCAAACAAATCCTTTTATGACCGCCATGCCAAACAAATCCTTAATATTTTATAATGGCTTGCAACCAACGATAGGACTAAAATTCTTGCTTGACCAAAAGTCAACAGCAGAGCTAATCATCCAAAAAAATTTAGTCTAAAATATTGACTTAAATAATAATTATTCAAAAAAGTTTCAACTATTAGATACTAAACATCAAATTAGAAGTTAGCCCCAGGCCAAACATCCGGAGTTTATGGATCAGCATCTAACCTATTTTGGTCAGATCCAACATTATGTTTTTGAGAACACCATCATGGATGCTGAGAATTGGATTTGGAGAAAACCCAAATAAATAGAATCACAAAATGAATGCATTGTAATGCTCTAACCATAAGAATCACAGTCCAAATGCATATGCATAGATGCACACGTGTAAAGACAGATTTTGGCATCTTAAAATCATCAAAATCTACCAAGGTTGAAGAAGACAATAACCAAAAAATTTATCATTATTGCTATGACTATTCCAATCAATTTCTGTAACAACACGATGTTTACACGGACAATCTTTTACATTTGTGCAGAAAATTTTCAGGCTTTAGCATACAACAAAAGCAATTGATACAATTAAAAAATAAAAGAGGCTCATACTCCAGGTAATTATAGAGATCAAAAATGAGATTTGATGGCTATCATTTTGTATAGTACTAAAAAGTAATGATTTCATCCCATTATTATTGGGCCTATACATGATTTGAAAATGTTGCTTAGAATGTGCTGTACTTCTCCTGAGCTATGCTCACTCTTCACAAGATCTACTAACAAAGGAAAGAATTGCGGAACGCACCTCCTAAAGGAATCCCTTTCTAGATCGCTCAATACGTGCAAAGCTGACACAAGCAAAGTTGTTCTTGCTGCCAATTCTTCCTTTTTGGCTGATCCCAATGGAAGAATCCAGTGTACCGCTTGCTTATTAACAGGTTTTTGATGTGTTGATTGAGACCCAGTACAATTTAGATATATCTGCAGTATTTCTTCACATACTTTCACAAGTTGCAATTCTATATTCATCTCCTTAGACACAGATGGATTATCCACTAGCAAATCATGAAGGAAGTTCAGGTAATTTTGGTATGACTCGTTTTCAAAATGAACCATGGGAGGATCAGAGAGCTCTAGTATAGAGCAAGCTTTCTCCAGTTTCTTCAGCAAGATTATGTCGGAGTTCAGCTGGTGGGAATGTGATGCAACGGATGAAAACATATCAAGAAGAATTCTGACGTTGGCAGCTGACACGTATTGCATGTGTCCTTTGCACATATCAGTCACAACCTGATATTACAAACAAAAATATAAGAAAACATCAATCTTGAAGCACATGAAAAGTAACAACACATTTCACACATAAACCTATTAGTTTAATTTGTTGCCATGGTAATTTGATATAGCACTTGCTATCAAAGCAGAAACACTACCAATATCAAAAGTTTCCACTACTGCACCCTATCACCACTTGCATACAGGTAAGTTTCCAACAGCAGCTATAAGGAATCCCTAAAACCAGGTTTAAGGAAAAAGAATATCTCAGGAAATGGGGTCGCAAATGAGTCTGGCAACCCACGACCTACTTGAAGAATCAACATGATAAAGGTTCACTTGAAGTCATTTGTTAAACCAAGATTGCCTATCAGCTCATATATGAAGCTAATAATGGTTTCATTTTGACTTCAAGCTTTACATATATTTGATGTGAAATGCATCAAAAGTTCTTGTTTAAACCATCTTTTATCAAAAGATAAACAAGAAAAGCTATAATTTCTTGATTTTTTGGGTGTATGCAACCCACAAAAGTTATTGATTCATACTAATATTAGAAATAACAAACAAGACAGAATATAGTCAAGTTTTTTAAGAAAATATTTCAATTTTCAGAATAAATTTGTGAATAGTTTCATTGTTAACCATGTTGAGAAAGCTTTACGTATGTTAAATGAGTAAGATTTGAACAATGTTGCTCGTTGTCTGTTTTTGGACCCAAGCCTCAGCATACCAGAAGTAAGCTCGTCTTAAATCATTCACAGCTCCAGAAAATACCAAGAAGTTCTACAATATTTCATGAAATTTAAAGTTCAGTCATAAATCCTGAGATAAATTTAGGCAATGAAAGCAACAATATACTCCATTGTATATGTTAGCAACAAATTACTTCTCTTCAAATAATTCAAATTAACAAATTTACAAAATCAGAGTTTACAGGATCATATTGAAATTGTAGCTGAATGATAGTACAGGAAAAACTGTCCTTTGCTTGCATTTTCAACAATTTCAAATAGTTGGACTTGCATTTCATTTCAACTAGTGAAGCCTAAAACAAAAACTTTAAAAAAAGAAAAGAAAAAAAAAGAGCCTAATCCCTCAGGCTTAGTTTGGTTGGATGCAACTTCATTAACAACCCAATCATGGTTAAATTACAGTTGCATTTAGGTTAACATGGAATTACTGAAAACATTATTGCAAAGACCTATTAAGGTTAGACACACACCCAATATATCATTTCAATTTAGAACTTTTTCCCTTGTCAGTCTAATTCTTATGATTTGCACATGTTACCAAGTACCATCCTTGGCTGGTGCCATGAAAATAAAATTCACATGGAGCCTGCATGGCATAGTAGGGGTGGCCAACAGGGTGAATCTGACCAGAACCTGATCCGGACTGCTGGTTTCGTTTCAAGCGAACTGGAATCAGGAACCAGTCCACACGGTTCTGGTTCCATCAAATACAATGGTTGAATTTTTTTCCAAGTATTTTTTTAAGAAAAGGAAAACAATAGAAAAAATCTAGATTTGGCCTAGAACAAACCCGCCAATCCAGTCCAGTTCAAAGCCAGTTTGATCTCCAGGTTTTGTAGGTTCTGATTCCAGTTCTAAACTGGCCATTGGCCAAGTTCAGCAGATAGTTATATCCATTTGATATCTACATGGCCCTTTACATTAAGGCAAATCAACAGTTATTTCTTTCTTCTTGAGTAAAACTTTATTATAAAAGAAAACATACAATATGCTTCCATCTAGGCCTATAAAGATATTAATAAATAAATATTTATTGTCATACAAAAAAATTGTTATGCAGGCGTTGAAAACTATGTGAACATAATTATAGTGATATTAGTTAAAATAGTCCTTCAATGCAAATAGAAAGCAAAAATGTTTGTGAATAGTACTTAAATAAGGGGGACATTATAGGCATGTTTACTTGTGGAAAACACTATCTGTTTTTCATTTTCTATTTTCTAAGAGAACTCCTAAGTTTTCATTTTCCATGAAATACTAGGGAAAACATAGAAAACCCATTCACTTGTAAATAATAGAAAATTGTTTTTTAATTCAAAAAATTTTAAAAATATATATTAATATATTTCAAATTAAAGATATCATTATAAAATATATTTATAAACCTATTTTACTTTAACTTTATAATATATATTATTCTTTTACTTTTAGGACAACTGGATTTATTTTTTTATTATTGTAAATAATTGTTTTTCCTAAATAGCTATGAAAATTTTAGAATGTAATTGTTGTCATAAAAGAGCCATCGTTTTCAATATGGATAACAGTCGGAAAACACGACTTTCCCTGTAAAAGGAAAATAGATGTGAACAACTTAGTACTTGTTTACTTATAGAAAACTATTCAAGTTTTTTTGGAAAAGTTTTCAATTAAATGGAAAACAAAGTTTTGCATTACATGTGCTAGTTTTCCAAATGGAGAACAAGAAGACTAATTTTAGAACTTTTTAACTAAGATTTGGAAAAGTAACTTTAAGTTGTTCTTCACTGTTGATATCCTTTATAATAAAATTTTTGTTTTCCAACTATTTTCCAAATGGAAATCAAAGACTTCTATAAAAAAAATTGTATTATAATATATTCATAACCAAAAACTAAATAATTATTTTAAAAAATATTGACTTATAATTTATAAAAAATAATTACATTATTATAATAATAGAATAGTACCATGATAAAAAAAATTAATAGTAAAACAATAAAGTTCTTAAAATTATTTTTTAATAGTTGATTTATTTACTTATAAAATTTATGATTATCTTTTATTATTTGGAATTAGGAAATTATTTTTAAATTGACAGTTGAACGCATTTTCCATGTTTTCTCTTGTTTCCATAGAAATGAAAACTAGATTTTTCTTAGAAAATGGAAAATGGAGAACAAAAAATTATTTTCCATAAGTAAACACACTCTTTAAGTTTTTAAAATCTTAGTTAAATTTTGAAAACCTTAATAATTAGTTTTCCAATGCTCCATGTGAAAAACTGGCACATGTGATGATGTGAATGTAAAACTCTTTTTTTCTTGTTTTCTTAAAGAACTTCTCAAAAAAAAAAAAGACTATGTCAGTGCTCCAAATGTGAACATGCCCTATCTTTATTCAATTCCTCAATGTCATAGTGTAGAGAGAATTTTTTGAGCGTGCGTGAGAAAAAACCTGAATAATTAGTAGCTGCACAGCAATGTGACTTTTTACTCTTGAAACCACATAAGCAGCAGTTTGGAGATTGTCATCCTCCAGATCCTCATTGGTGAAGCCATGATCAGAAGAGACATCAACATCAACATAAGATTCAGAGGTGTCGGGCATCTCAAGATTATCCATGCTTCTTAAAACCTTCACAAAACCAGGTAACGTCGATGCAGCAGATTCCTTAAGAGCCAGAAAGATCTCTCCCCATTGATCTTCAGAAAGTCTACAGCCCAGTTGACCTGATAACCGCAATAATGCTGCAACCCCACTGCTAGCAGGTCCCTGAATAGGACTTCTAATGAATCCAGTCAGTACAGACACCACACTTGGTAGTTGAGATGATACTGTATTGAAGAAGCTAACAAATAAATCCACTAGATACTGAGCTGCCACTGCAGAAGTTTCAGGATCCCATGCATTTCCTTCCTGATGCTGAGACACTGAAGTTGGCGAATGCTGACCATCTTGAATAAAATTTTCTTTCTTGTCACATACACTGCTGAATATGGGTAAAATAACAGAATTAAAGACATCAATCCAAAATGACTGTGAGAATAGATGGCCATGATCATTGAGAATGTTGAATAACACTTCTAAAGCACTCCTCCGAATGGCTGATCTCGGATCAGATGTTAGTCTTGATAGCCCTGAAACAACAGCATCATGATAATGAGACTTGGAAAAGAAAGTAGGCACTCAATGGGGCTATTTGCTATCCCTATGTTTGGTTAAATTCCAATTTCTAGAATTTTGTGAAATTCAATTGAGTTTCATGTTTTGTATGTTTGGTTTGAATAGAAATTAGACTTCAGTTCTAAGAATTGAATTCCATGGAATTGATTATAACTAAAACCAATTCCTTCCAAATTTGATGAAATTTGAAATGAATTCCACAAAACTTACATAAGAATATTTTTTGGACTAAATGCCCATAACAAACAATTTTCTCTCAATCATCCATTTTCTTACATTTAACTAAACTCCATTAGTTTAAAAAGAAGAAAACTATAAACCTAGTTTTCTATTTATTTATTACTAATATGTCTAGACAACTATATAAAATATTTTATTTTTTTCCTAACATTATAATATCTAACCTCAATATGCTTTCAGTAATGACACTATTTATTTTGCCACATGAATCTTCAAGACATGTAAATATATTTTATATTTATCAAAAAGGTAATGGGTATACATGTTTCTTAATTGTATAAATTTATTAATTATAAACTTTTGATAGAGTAGATTTTTTTTTTTTTATTTTACTCTTGAGGGCAGTTTAGAAAATGAAAGCAATGAATTTCAATTATAAATTACACTGAACAAGAAGTATGTGGAATACAATTGAATTTTGCAAGTTGCGTCATACCAAACAATAGAATTCATTTCAAATGAATTCTATCTAGAGTTTAGTTGAATTCCACATAATTTTATAGAACACAATTGAACCTAACACTACGTGAGAAAACACCAGCAAAAAATTTGCTGTTCTTTCCTCTTTTTTTATATATTACTACAAAAGGTGGGGCCATTCACAGAATGTAATAATGCATAAAGCAAAATTACAAGGAAGTTTGATGTGGACAAACTGAGAAATCTGCCCATCAAAGCATTAATGGGTGCAAATATCAATTAATTGATCATTTTTAATGTTTATTTTAAATAAGGGTCTAAGTTTGGAAGTGGAACTAGGGCTTTATCAGAGTCTAAATAATGAAAGAAGAAGAATCTGGTGAGCTGATTGAATCTGTGAAAAGTACCTTAGTGTTATTGGAACTCAGATGGACAAGGAAGACATAAGAATTAAGGCAGCAAGCCCTCAAAATCAGAATGTAAATTTCATTTATTAAAAACCTTATTAATTGGTTTTTACAGAATTAGTGACTAACCTTATCCTGTTTGGATTGGCAATTAGGAACTACTAAACAGTACTAAATACGTAGTCAAATAGCTTCCAAAAAATAAAAATTCGCCAATAATGTTTGATCTTTCCTAGACTGGAAGACGAAGATTGTAACAGGAAATTGCATAACAATACCAGATAGGAAATTTTATAAGATGTTACAGAATCAATCACTCGGCCAGGCCCAACTCCATTAAGAGTCTACTATAGGAAGAATATCAGAAAGAAGAGAGGTAATGCGAGTGGCACAGAAGATTCCAGCCAGCGGCACCTGGAAGAGAAAAGAGGACGACACTTGGCGGAAGAAATAGGTGCTGCTGCCATACCATTAGAGTGATTCTCGCTGGCGGCAAATTCCTTAATGATTGGAGAGAATACTGTGTTTATAAATAATAGTAGCAGGAGAGAGAGGAGGCAGGTTTTTTTCCCTGTAATTCTTTCTTTATGATTCGGCTATAGCTGGGCTCACCCAGAGTCGGGAGTATCTCCTGGAAATTGTTTCTCTACAAGAAACAACCTTATTCCATCTATACAAATAGCCTTCCTCCCAAAACTATTCTTTCCTCCCCCCCTAACTCTATCATAAGAAAAATCTAATTTTCACAATTAAGAATTATTAAGTAAAATAATTCGCAAATATATTTTTCCTTGAATTTTGGAAGGACTTTAAAAAGCAGCCACTAGAACACATGGTATTGTCCAGTTTATTGTGAATATTCTTAAAGAAGCAATAATACTTAAATTTATTCTTAGATAGGAATTCTTAGATAGTAACAGCATTTTAAATTGACTACTAAGCTTGCAATTTGCACAATAGAAATTTTGTAACAAATTTTAAAATTGAAGTAAAAAGCTACAATAATTTCATAAGAGAATATAAAAATAAGTTGACAGCCCTTTTTTACAAGAAAATGGAAAAACTCAACCTGAATAGGACTATAAAAGAAGGCTTAATATAAGGATTCAGGGGGCCCAAAAATTTTTAAGAATTCATTTTTAAATTATCTAAAACAAAAAAAGTGCTTGTATATGTTTCACCAAGAATCTTGCCAAAAAAGTAGATTACCTATGAGCAATGGAATCCAAAAGGATGCATGATCATCTTTGTCACGGAATGCCTGTATATCTGAAGCAACCTCATTTACCAGTGGAGTAGATGCATCATTAACCCTGCTCTTTTCATTCCATACAAGTCCACCATCTGCAAGTTTGACAGCACAAAACCGGAGAAATGCAATTGCATTGAGGCTTACATCACTATTAAATCTACTATTTGTGAAGGTTGTGAGGCATCTAACACAATCTGTGAAAGTTGTTGCCTCTGTCTCAGTTATATAAGGAAAATACTCCCGCACGATTTTTTCCATTGTCTCAAATGCCAACAAGACGATATTCTTACGCTCATCCGCTGCAGCAGCTGTAAGAACCTGAGAAAGGAATAGTAAGGAATCATTAGAATAGCTCAAAGTGAAATCAAGAGTTAAAAGAATAGTTTAAACACTTATTTTTAGCAAAAGAATGTATTTGACGAGACAAGCAACATGAAATTCAATTTTCTTGACCACATCCATGCCTAAATCTGCAAGATCTAATTCAAACACAGATAAGCAACATTAAAATTAAATAATGAAGTAGAACATTACCATGAAAACACTTTTCCAGCCAGATTTCACGTTATTAACGCGACTAAGGACCATCTGTGAAATACAGCGAACAATTAGTTCCCTAATTTCAGCAGAGCTGCTCTTCTGCATAATGATCACAAATGGCCTCAGAAATTCATTCTGGAAGTTGTAATTTGCCAGCTCCTCACGCTCCAAAAATTTCATAGCAAGTTGCCTTAGTGAATCCATAACAAAAATTGCAACAGAGAGATTTTCTGACAAGCCAACTGATACAAAAAAATCGGACAAGACATTCCATATTCGGGACCAAACTAATCTGATGCGATTCATATTGTAATGCCTGTGAAGAAAAAAAATCCAAGTATTATAAATTACTCCTATTTCTCATCATTTGCACAACTGAGATTAAAACATTTTCAGCAAATAATAGAGATCCATCCAAACATTTTGCTTTGAAATAATTTGAGGAGGAGACTATAAATCTTAACCTAAATGAATCAATATATTCAATAAAGGCAAATAGGTTTTTTAGGCATAATAACTACTTCAAAAGCTCTTTATATTTAAATGAAGAAAGATCTTACGCAATTTCAACTATTTTTGTGAGGCTAAACACACGAGGATCTGTTGGGGACTGCAACTCTGCCATCGAAACCTTGCAAAGAGCTTTCACAAAAGCTACTATTGCTTCACTGTTTAACCTCTGGCTATTAGCAAATACATGGTTCAACTCAAAATTCCCTATCTGGTCGAGCAAATTCAAATTCGAGATGAAGTGACTGATCTGCTCTGCAGTTACTGGCCCCGGAAAATTCACTCCAACCGTGGTGCTGTCATATGAACCCCCCCTAACAACAGCCATTACAGCTGGATTCTGGAGAGTTCCCTTTTTCTTCAGAGATGGATAACCCATAGACTTCAATACTTTATCATCTGCTTCAACATTTGATGAAGTCAAGAAAGATGCATCAGGAGGAGCACCCTCTCCCAGAAGCTGCAGATGTTCAATTCGGGATAGGCAAGTTAAGATATGCTCCCAAGCTTCCTGAAGATAATTACCATCTTCAATTGCAATTGATATTATTGCCTGCACAAAGTCAAATATTTTGAATATAAATGACTGAAAACGAAATAACATAACAGATATGCTAACTCCAAATACATCGAGCATGCACTGAACTCAATGATGTAAGAAGCACAGTCACTGTTGTTCTACAATTGAATTTAACCAAGCAAAAGTATTAGTGAAGTTTCCCTACTTCTCCTCATTTGTCCTAATCAAGAAGGGAGAAGGATCTATTTTCTTTTTCTACTCATCTCAAAATATCAGTATGCTAAACAATTGCCCACCTTAACCGCATCAACATTCTTTTGCTTCATATCTGCAGCATTATGGAGATAGGTAAACTTAGCCATAGATGTTACAAAAGCATCTCTTTGGGTTTGCATTCCCATTACTGCAGTAACATGCACTGCATATCGAAAGCCCTGTAAGCACAGAGATGTAGCAAGTTTATCATCAGTCTGGTCAAGCGTCATGCTAAATGCTGCCAGCATGGGACCCCAGCAGGCCTCAACCATGAACCTCAAGATTGCTGCATCTGTAACAATATGATACACAGACCTGAAACACCAGTTGATTATTATTTCAGAAGCAACATGGTAGACGATGATAAAATCAAACATGGGCATTATCATATAAAGGAAATTAAGTCTAATAGGGAATTGTTCCCCCTTCAGCATATAGTTCTGGTCAGTCTTTCTCAATCTGTCCTTTCTCAGCTAAAACATCATTAGAAAGTTAACATCCTAATAGGAATATACCATAGAGACGAATGGAATTTTCCTCTGATTAAATTGCCAAGTTGAGAGAGAGAGACACACACACACAGAGAGAAAGAGACAGCGAGAGACACACACACACACAGAGTGAGAGAGAGAGAGATTCAAGCAGACGTTAAACATTTAACCCCCTCCCCCAAATTATTTTTAAAAGATTCCACCATAATTGATGTCGATCATTGTGTAGCATATAACACTGCCACTTGCCCCACTTATCCGACCATTGGTGGACCATTTTAGGGGATGATAAGCGAGTGCCATAAAGAACTAGAAGAACATTTAAACATGAAACATATTGCAAAATAGCTTACTCTGATTTTCCAGACTTTGCCTTGAACTGTTCTTGGATGTGCCTTATGAGGAGTCCATTTGCTCCTAATGGCTTTTCCTCTGTTTGCTTCCAAGTGACTAAATTGAGTATACCGTCCAAACCCAATAGCTTATTTAAACTATTTGCCTGCTTATTTTGTGGAGCAGAAGAATCAGCATTCATTTTAATTTCATTTTTAATAATTTTATCATAGAGTGTACTCAGATATTCTTCAGGTAAATCCTTGCCGTCATCTATCCCGCGGTTGTTTCGTATGAAATCTGCCTTTGTCATCTAGATGCACCAACACACAACAATTAAAAAAAGACCAAAAAACTGCATTTATCCATCCATATATAGATAATATGGTCCTAGTACCGCACTATTAACAGATTACATAAATAAGAAAAGGGTACCAATTTTATAGACATGTTCTTTACATTTTGTTCAACTGCATCCTTGAAAACTTTTCCAACAGTAACACCCGAAATTGATAGCAAATACAATATACTGAGATTTTGAAACCAAATAGCAATGGAGTTAATAATGTCATTGACAAGAACTGAAACATCAATATGATTAGATCATCATAAAATTAGATATATAAATAAATACTCCCTAATGCTGAATAAACCAGTCGATTACCAACTTCAAAGATTCATTTTCTTTCAGAAAATAAGCATCAATTACCAAAGGCAAGCACATTTCTCATCAACAGAGGAAAAGGTGAAAAATAAGGGAAACACAAAGCTTAATGATCATGATTGTGTGGCCAATGACAAAAGGCAAGAGTTTCTGCAGGCAAACCTTATTTTTCACCATGCTGTTATGAGCATCCGTGTTGAGCAGTATCACAGAATAAGCAAGAACATAGGCCGTATCTGCACTTGTAAATGAATTTGGATTGCATTTACAATAGCGCTCTGCAAACTTTTCCATGATGCGATCAATCTTCTGTGCCTCTCCAGGTAATCTAAAGCCCCGCAAGAAAAACCTTATTGCTTCACCAAAATCCATCATCTTAAAATTAAATGAGTCCACATAAGCATGCATAACTCTAAGACAAAACTCTTCTCTTTCACCCAAATAGTCACCAATCATGGTTTCATTTAGGCCAGTAGCGTTTTTCAGGAAGGCAGCAACTTCTTCTGGGGAAGCACCAATTTTTTTGGTATTTATCAGAAATTCAATGCCCTTGGAAGGTTTCCTATTGAATAGGGAGATACCTTTCTGCATTTACCAGTACACTTGTCATTAAAAGTTGAAACAGACTTGAATTCGAGTAAAATCTAAAATGCAAAACAATAATTTAAAAGAATGGCACTAATACCAGAATATTATCACAACGCTCATAAAACAGCAACCTGTATATACATCAGTACCCTGTATGTATCATAAAAGGACAACCATAATGCAACTCAAGCAATACACAACCTGGAGTTCAATTTTATACGCCCGACGCTGTTCAAAGCTGGCGGTGTCTGAAATTTCAGAGTTTGCTTCTGCATGTAAATCATAATCAGGGCTACTTGCATCTTCCCCACTTGGGTTTGAATGATTCTCCGTTGACACATCACTCTCCGAGCTCTTAGGCACATAGGATTCTTCTATTATCAATTGTTGATCCATCCAAGCACCCATTGATTTGATTATGCCAACCAAACACTTAACAGACTCGTGTCGAAAAGTAATATCCTGGGCTGAAGATAGAGTTGTGGTTGAACCCGGAGGTGGTCCTAGAGCAGTCTTCAAAAGGCCATTGACAATCCTGCAAATATCTGAAAGAATTATAAGGGTTTAAATACATTTTTTTAACACAATAGCACAAAGATATGCAACGACAAAAAAATGAACTCCTTAAATAGTGTGTGAGTGTGTCAACTTAACAATACACAAATCCATCAATTTAGCATGTCCCAAGGTTTAGGGTATAGTTTTTATAGAAGAATTATACAGTCCCAAGATTTTCAAGTTCGTGCTTAAATCTCATCCAAAAGTGATCTTCCAAGAATTCCTTAACCCCACCATTGTCTCAACGAGCCAATTAATAGAAGATAGTTAGGCTCTTTTAGGGCTGGCCACAGTCAAGTTTTGGTTCCAGGGCCGGAGTGACCAGAACAGAACATAAAGGTCCCCCAGTCTCAGTTCCAATCCCAAGCCTGGTACACAAATTTAAAAAAAAAAAATAACTAAACAAGGGGAACTTGTTATTTTGCCCTGAAATCTGATTCATGTCCAGTTCTGGATGGACCAATCTAGTTCTGATTCCGAACCAGACCATGGCAATCTCTAGGCTTTTGACCCAGTAGACTCATTATTTGTCCTATCTTAGTCTGTAAATTTGCCTGCTGACACAAAACAGACTATAGGAATTGAAGTTACTTTGCTTCCCTGAAATAGGTGTGCAAATTCTTTGTTTTAGTTTACTTGCATTTTGCAAATCTGTTGCTAGAAGTTAAAACATGTCATTCATGATATCTTACTGATAGATGTACAAACACCATGCAATAAAATATTTACAGGCACTTTTAAAAAATGGGGGATTATTTCAGTAAATTACATATAATTTGTTAAAATAACAGCATTTTCAATTTTTGCTGTTCCTGTTTCACTTTCTAAAAGGTACTTCTCAATAAACTTTGAATTTGTCATAAAGTAAACATAACAATAACAAGAACTTTTACTTTGTTTACTTTCATTTCACTTAATAAAAGTAATGGGTAATTATTTGTGTTTTACACTTTTTATTTTCCATCTAAAAAACAGCTACTTTAAAAACTCCTTTTTTTGGCACCAAAAACAAAGCTAAACTTAGCAAACTAACACCCAAAAAGACCTAGGAAAATTGGTGCGCCTAGGATAATAATGCAGACAGCAAGCTCCAGAAAAACTAGATTAAATATTTAAAGAAAAAAATTGAACAGTATGACAATATCAAATACTTTCTAGCCATAGAATTTAGAATCACATGTAAATGCTCATTTCAGTATTATTAGCTGTTGGTTCATCTTCTGCAAGTTTAAGACGGGTATATTTGTAATTTCTGTCTTTGCTGAAATTGGTGAGGCATAGAGTATGGGCTCAAGTTGAGTATGCTTATGTTTTGGTTTTGATACAGAGTCCTATTATCATGGAAGTAATTTTTGCTTGCGTCTTTAGAGTTCAATTCTCATGAGGATAGCAGTTCAAGCACTTGCTGGCTTGGAATAAGTGAGTTTTATAGTTAATTATGCTTGTAATGCTTTATACTCAGTTCAATCAAATAAAGTTCCCACAACTGCTCAGGGATTTTCCGCTCATGGGAAGTTTTCAAAGTGCTAGACCCTCACAGCAACTAGCCCCAGAATCATCTCTCTTTTTATTTAAGTCCACTACTAAAGCCTACCCCTTTAGAAGCCTAATTGCCCACCTAAAAATCCACATTATGGTTTTTGAATAAATCCAAAATCTAGCTTTGACTAATCAGTAACAATGGTCTGTCCTATAACAGATAAAGTGTGAAAACCAGAAAAAGAAGAAGAAGGGAAAAACAACCTAGTTCTGTAACTTCTTAATAAATAATTTCCAGCATGTATCCATCTCCAAGAAGTAATTCCTCAATAAGTGGAAATGTCAAACCAAATGAGGACTTAATTTTCTACATCAAAACCATAACAGCTAGGCCACATCAATTATGAATTCCAAAATTTAAAAAATATCAAATCCCAACCAACCACAAAACACACAAGGACATACCTGCTCTATTATTAGAACATTTGCATGCAAAATTTAAAATCCTTTTCTCACGGAAATAATATGCAATTAACTAGAGTTGGTACTTTTACTTGTGAAGTACAATGAGGAATGATTAACAACAAACAATGAGCAATACCTTTCATATACGTTTGGAGCATCCACATCACAGTCATAATTCACAAAAATATCAACTATAATCTGTGAATCCTGAGCAATCTTCTCCAAAAAGTTCAGGACTATCATTTTCTGTAAAAAACTAGGCTGGTTAACATTCTCCAGCACCCTGAGGATAAGCATGGGAAAGAATATTCCAATTTCTGCCTTCAATCCTGATCTGAATTTCGATAACAAAATCATAAAGATAGAACACTGGAGCTGAAAAATAACCATGACCGAGAGTGCACTATTCTTTAACAATGACAAGCAAAGATATTGCTTAACAGCATTGAGAAACCTGTACCAAGAACAAAAATATTACATCCTAAGGTTGTCACCAAAGAATAATAGATTAATACTATCAAAATTGTGGACAAAATAATTTAGCAGAATTAGTCATTCAACATGGATTGATCGCACAACCAGAATAATGGAAATGGCCAATAATATGTGCTAAGCAAATAATAAATACCAAGATATTTTTGGGCAGCACTTTTGCCACAGCCAATAAATAAATTAAAGTCCAGTTCATTAAATTGCCCTGTTTCCTTTTAGCCCTTCCTTTTCAATTATTCATTACCTCCCCTTTCTCAAGCACACTTCTAGTAGTTAAGCCAGTACATGCATCTTAGTCACACTATGACAATAGCAGCAACAGCTAAACCTTAATTCTAAACTAGCTAGAGTTAGCTATTTAGAATTTTTTTTCATCATTCAACTCAATTTGAAACCAATCCACATCAATTGCAAAAACTATAAAGCTTTCGAATTACTTCAGTCCATGTCATCATCTTAGTAGCATTAAAACCAACAAATCTCTTTTTAAATTGAAGAAATGACCTTTGCACAAAAAATAAAGATTAATTCCCTATAAGATTATGTTGACCAACAAAGAAGGTTCCTAATTAGGAGGATTCAAATCTTTGGAACCCTAATTAGGCTTGATTATAGAAATTTTATTTTATTGTAAATATTCCTAATTTAAATTGATTCTTTATGTATAAATACTCAAACCTTGTAAAGATTAATTCAATTGGAAAAAATAAAAAATTCTTCTAAAAAATTCTTCATGATATCAGAGCTTTTTTCCTGATTTTAGGATTTAAATTTAACTTTTCCCTTTTAGAATTTCTAAAATCCTAGATCTACCTTTTTTGGTATTGCCCTATCTAGGGATCTTTTCACATCTCACTGTCGCTATCAAGAGGATCGTCAGAACACCGCCGGCCAACCGTTCAGCTCCGATGCCAGAAAGCCACGCGCGTGAGGCTCACGCGCCCTTCCTTCCCGATGCGCCCGATGCGTGAGACACTGTCCGATGCTGCTACGCTGTTCAGTCCACTCCGGCACTATTTTCGATCCCTTTTCCGGCAAACCAGCAAGAATCAGTGAATTGGTGAATCAGTGAATATTGGCAAACTGATTTATCTTTCGCATACTCGACCAGACATAACATATGTAGCCAGCTTAGTCAGTCTCACATATAACCAGTTTTTCGCATTTTGCAATATTTAAAGTCTACTCCTGAAAAAGGTCTCATATTCTATAAACACGGTCATCTACGCAAATATGCATTTACAAATGCAGATTGGACTGAATCCCTTGATGATAGAAGATCGACTAGCGGTTACTGTACACTTGTGGGAGAAAACCTTATCACTTGGAGAAGCAAGCAGCAAAATGTTGTTGCTTGATAAGTGCTGAGGCGGAATATAAACTTGATAGCACAAGGTGTTTGCGAACTTCTATAGTTAAAGAGGAATTGAAACTATTGGAGAGGAACAAACTCCTTTTGTATTATAACAACAAAGTTGCCATCAATATAGCTCACAATCTGGTTCAACATGACCGAATAAAGCACATAGAGATTGATTGACACTTCACTAAAAAGAAGTTAATAAATGGTGTCTTGAGATTAGATCATGTGACTTCCGATGAACAGTTAACTGATGTGTTTATCAAAGGGCTTAGTAACAAGACCTATCATACCCTAGTCTATAAGTTACGCATGTGTAATATCTATACACCAGCTTCACCAAAATAGATTCAAATCTTTGAGATTCTAATTAGGCTTAATTATAGGGATTTTATTTTTATTGTAAATATTCCTAATTTGATTGATTCTGCGTATAAATATTAAACCTTGTAAAGATCAATTCATTGGAATAAAATAAAAAATTTCTCTAAAAAATTCTTCAGATTAGCACTCGAATTACCTCATATTTTCTCAAGTGTTCTTTTTTCTTACTCTTTTTCTTTTGCAGTTCATAATTATTGTCCTCTCTCTCTCAATTCTCAAACATCCTCATAATTTCCCAAGAAACATTTTTATTTTTGCTTAATTCTTTTTTTTCTTTTGCCCTGCCCCCTCTCTCTCCCATTCAAACTTCCTCATAGCTTCTCAATTTTTTTTTTCTTTTTGCTTAATTCTTTTTCGCTTTTGCACCTCTTCCCATGCGTATGTGTGCGCTCATCTGTGCATGTGCGCATTCTCTCCATCTTTAATGCATGATAGAAAAACAACACTGGCAGCTAAAATCAGAAATTTCAATTTCTAAAGGATAGAAACAAATAACAGACGATATAAATATATCAGCTGAAGTTCAAAATTGACAATGACCCACCTTTCATTGTTGCGCCAAATCAGACCACCATTGTCCATGACCACCTTGAGCAACTCCAGTGACAAAATCTTGCCTCTAAGAAGAATTTGATCATCCGGGTTCTCCTGAGATGAGAATTTCATGGACAATTTGCAGAGGTTCCTAAAAAGAAGAAAACCATCCTCCCTAATCTTACTTCCTCCAGCACCAGTGCCAACAAATTCAGCTCCATCATTTGCTTCTCTATCGCCCAACTCAGCACCATCTGTCACCTTTGCATCACCAGCAGGACCAGGACCAGGACCATCACCACTACCATTCTGCAATACTATAGAAGTACTATGCAACAAGAGTTTGGCATCTGGAAGCCCCTCACTAGCTCCCATAACTTCATTAACAAAATTCTGGCAAAAATATATGGAGCTGCCTTCATTCAAACTCTTATCCGCAAATTCCAACAATTCGCTAACTGAAACAGTTTTAACACTAACATCCAAGGAATCTTCCTCAACCCTGGTAAAAATAATAAGCATAATTTGGGCAAGAACGGATTTTGCACAGATCTGATTGGTCCCATTCACGCCACCAAGATAAACATTGTAACAAGTCCTAACAAGATTCAACAAACACTCACCGCGAATCAAAATGCAGGGAGATCTCACAGCTGCAAGCAAAACTCTAAGCACTGAGAGCTCTATAGTTTCCTCTCCAATGCCGCAAACCTTGCAGACATTCTCAAACAACTTAAAGAGCACAGTATTAACAGAAACATTGGGATCGATCTCGCCACAGAGTAGGCCGAGAGAGAAGAGCTTGAAGGCGCATTCAAGTGCAGGCTCAACGACCTTGGCATAGGCGGAATCTAAGGCAAGAAGTAAGGGTTGAAGAAGGAATTCAGCGTCGGAGGGAGAGACACCAAAGAGTGAAGAGTGGGAATTAGAATCGGCAATATAATCGAGCTTATCGAGAGCAGATTTGCAGGCGGAGACAAGGTGAGAGTGCTTCCGCCAAGCGGCGTTTTTTACGATTTTGTCGAGTGAAGGGCCGAGAACACGGCCGCAGCGCGACGAACCTCCTAGGGTTTGAGAAGTAGACATTGTAGTGTGGAAATGGAAGAGGTTTAGAATTGAGATCTACATGCGTATGTGATGGGTCTTGCGTTGAAACAGGTTGCCACAGCAAAGAAAAGCAAGAAAGTGTTTGATTTTTAATTTTTAATTTTTTATTTTTTATTTCTTTTAATTTTTATATTAATTATTATTATTACTACGAATTCGTCGTTAGTTGGGTGGGCGCTTAAGCCGACAGAAGCTTGAGCGAGAGATGGAGTGGATGAGGCACTTTGATTCTTTCATATTTGTTGTGGGAGGTTTGTCACGTGACCCTTAAGAAAATTATATGGAACCCACATGTGACTTGACATCAACGTCATGCAACTTCCTGTTTTTTTACTTCTCTATCATGCAATGCAATTCATGGGTTCTTTTTAGATCTGAAAAATTATGATTAGATTAGACTTTTAAAATTTAGCTTTTTTTAAGTTGAAACAACTCATTAAATTCTTTAAAAAAAAGATAAGCTTCTAATTCTCCCTTGATTTTATTGGCAATTGTTGCAACTATTCCTTTGATCCTTCTAGGGATAGATCTATTGCTTTACGTTGCGTCAATCTTCCTCTCTTATTGTTCTAATCTTCAATCGGCTATAACTCTCACTCTCATATTGCTTATTCTTAGTCCTTGCCAAAAACTCCCACCTATTTCTTCTACATGCATAAATCGGTGATACCATAATTTTCGAGAATCGTGATGATGCTTCATCTTTCTCAAGAATGGAGGGTTTTGAGTGATTATATTTTTGAATTTTTTTGTAATGTCTACTTATTCATATTTACTATTAAAAATAGACTACAACATAATATAAATAATAATAATAAATGTTTTGAGATTGGTTTGGGGATCTCAATTTGTTATTGGATTGAAAATTTTAAATTTTCATAGAATCCAACTAAATTAACATTTATTGGTTAAACACTTTTTAGTTATTACCAGTTAATTTAAAATTTAAAATTAATTAAATTTTTTATTTTTTAAATTTTGTTAAGTTCTTATAAAATCAAAAATTCTTTTATACTTACTAAATTGCGCATCTAAATAAAATTTATATCTTAAAATAAATTCTTAATTATTATAATTGCAAATTGAACGAAATATTTAAGTTATCATAAACTAATAACTTATAACTATGTTGCAATATGAAAATTGCTATTAGCTTAAGACAATCTAGTTCATTTGGATCAAACATCTATAAATTAATTGACAGTTTATAAAATATCTATAAATTAATTGACAATTTATAAAAGAGAAAATAAACAGATTAATTGATTGATGGTTTATAAAATAAAAAGTAGAGACTTTTTATGTATCTCTCATATTATTTTAGAGAGAGTGTTAGAAACACTCCTAAGATTATTCTGGATTAATGAAGTTAATTATATAGAGTTTTTTTTTTTTAAATTGATTATTATATTTTGTGCCCTATTCTTAGGGGTATTTGGATTAATTTAAAAATTAGTTTATAAAGATTGAGGGCTTATAATTTATTTGAAATTTATAAATATTTAAAATTTTAAATAATTATGTATTTGATTAAAATACTTATAAGTTAATAATAAATAATTAATATATTTATACTAAATAATTTATAAATGCATTTATTATTAAAATTATTAAAAAAATATTAAATAAAATATGTAATGAAATTTTAAAATTAAATCAAACTACCTCTTCTAACTTATTTTTTTCGCTTATAAGCTAAACGTATAGCTCGTAAGCTGGTGTGATCGGCTTATAAACTAAGTCAAACACTCCTTAATAAAAAAATGTTTGACTTAACTTTAAAAAATTAACTTATAAATACTAATTATTTATAAATTATTTAAGATTTATAAGCAATTAAAATTTTATGTAATTATGTGTTTGGTTAAAATGTATATATATAACTAATAAACAGAGTTATTAAATATCTATTATTAAAATTATTAAAAAATATATTAAATAAGATATATAGTGAAGTTTAAAATTACTAAAAATATATTAAATAAAATATATAGAGAAAATTTAAAATTAAATAAGGACTAATTTATTTGATTAGATCAATTTATAAATTTAGTGCTTATAAACACAAAAATGAAAAACTGCCTTCTTCAACTTATTTTTTCATTATAAACAAACAGGTCAAATTAATTTTAGAGCCTATAAACTGATTTGATTAGCTTATAAGCTAAGACAAACTCCCCAAGTCTTTATGTATAATCAGGAGCTATGTATAGAGTTCTCTAATTGACTGAAAAACATAAATTCTATCCAAATTTTCAGTCTCGTCATCGTTCCATGAAGAATCTTTTTGGGGTTGATCTAGGAAGATTACATTACAGATGCATGATTAATCTTCTAGGAGCAGCAGGAAAAAACTTAAATGATGCAGTTGAGTTGATAAATCAAATGCAACGTGAACTAGTTCCAATAGCACAAACCCATATCCTGAACCAGTTCTGCTAGTGTCCTGTTTGGCCTAGTTATTGATAAATCACCAGCAAATGCATCTAATCTGAATCATTATTTTACAAGAGCAGAACTTCCATAACATATGGGCTTGAAGATGGATAATGGTCAGGAGCTATTTCATAGTTCATCTTTCGTGACTTCATTGCTGGCATGCTCAACATAAGATGCATAAACTTTAATTATTGACTCGTAGATCTCTATGCCTTTCAGGTATTCAGCTTTGTTCAGGAACTGCAATAAGGTAGAACACATGATGGTTACAAAACACAATCACTGAATGCATAATAAGCAAAATTCTGAGCCATGTAATCTGCAAAATCAATTGGTAAGAAAGAGGGAGAGAGATGCCTATGAATGGTAACATACGGAGATTGACAGTAAGACAAGCCCATCTATCAGATTATATTCCTTGGATTCACCATGACAAACAAGTGAAGAGCCAATGGAATAAGAAACAATTTGCATATTATTTGACCACCAGAGGTATCAAATACCTAATATTTGATTAATACCTCATTATGATCATGCAGAAGAATAGGTGTGTTTGCCATGGGGGAGAAACCAATTGCTGGTAGCCCTTGTAACCGGAAGTAACGAGAATCCGTGGCAGCAGGAAAGACCTCTGGTTTACCAAGTTTTCCATTAGCTTTTCTGACAGCCTCTTCAAGCAGAATCCACCATGGGTTAGAATCGTCAGTCTTTGTAAGGAGTGGCTTCCCAAAGTTGTCGTAAACAGTGTTTTTCTGCTTAAACTGCCCAAGCTACAAAAATAATTAGAACAATTTGCATTAAACGCTTAAAAAGTTGTTCCTAGACACATGCACTACATATATCTGATACCATATTCAAATGCGAGCCTTTTCCATTACTATAATCATATGTCCTTATACACTGTACCTTCAGATAACAGTACTTACTGATAAGCACTAACTTTAAAACAAAAAGTCAAGTTTACTATCTTCCACAACTCTTCAAGTATATGCATCAACATATTCTCAAAAGAATCAGATGGCTTTGTGCTCTTGTGTGGGCTCTTACTACTAGCCACACTGAACTGAAAAAAGGCCACTGGTCAATGCTAGTCTCATGAAAAATAATCCTAAATATGGATATAACATTCCCCTTCAGTTTCATAAGGAAAAAACGAACATTTGCCCCTTCCATTTTCTATAATATTGGAAATGGACAATCTCAACTCCTATAGCACGTGTAGGTAAAATAGAATCTCTTTAAAGGACACTACTAAATATAAACCAAAAAAAAAAAACATTCTGCTAAATGATTTATGCAACATCAATGCATTTCTATGCAGAAACTATCATTGGTAGCCAGACATGAACAAAGAAACTCTGTTTCACCTCTCTTCTTCTTTTTTTTTTTTTCCACATGCAAGACAACTAGGGATATTAAATGTTTTTTCAATGAGTTTATTAGCACCTGGTATGTCATATTGCGTGAAACAGGTGCCCATTCTTCAGCAATTCGCCTTTCTAGAGCTTCAGGATCAGCAGTTGGTGGAATTCGAATATCAAAACCTGCTTCTGCTTCAGATGGCTGCAAATTCATGACAAATCCCTGGAAGCCAACCAAAAGCAATAAATCACTAGGATAATGATGGCTTGTGTAAGAAAGCAAATAAATTACAAAATATTGCAGATCCAAAAAGTTGTTGCCAAGAAAATAATTTAAGGATTTCAATTCAGTAGTCCAACTGTTCAATCATTGTCAATAATTTTAATCCCAAGTTTGAAAATTTGTGAGGCCTTTAGGTTCTTGTTGAGCATAGCTTGTTTCTAATATCCTAAGATCACATACAATGTTTTCTTCATCAAATGTTTAAGGGTATTTACCAGAAATTTTCCAGATGATAATTGTAGCAAAACGCATGGAAGAACTTACAGTTGGAGATGGAGTGCCAGCCTTAAGAAACACCATGTTAACAGAAATAACCTCTCCCTCCTCCTTCAAACCAGATTTCACCAAATCAAACTGAGAAGCCCGGAATCTCCTCACACTCTCAATGCTTTTCAAAAGATTTTCCATTGCACTATTGTCATAAAGCTTAGCTCCATGGCCTGGCGCCCCGTTGGCCTTAATCACCAGCCACCATGGACTCCTCTCTGCATAGAACGGCCGGTAATTCTCAGTGGGCGATGCTAATCCTGTTTTCAAGATACACCACAATAACCAATAAGCTTTAGCTCAATACTACAGTTTGAACTTTGAATCTCGAAGCAAACCAATAAAAGAAGTGGCAGAACAATACATCATTTCAATGAAACAAATAAAGAGACTAAGTAAATTAAAATCAACCACCTTCATCAAGCACTATTCCCACATTCATGGTCTTGAAGATATCAGAAGCAGAAAACTTCTCAGCACCATCATGGCCGCCTATTTCTTCATCGGGGGCAAAAGAGAGGTAAATGGACCGAATCGGCTGGTACCCAGAAGACTTCAAGCGGCGGACAGCTTCCAGATACTGCATACCAACGCACTTCATGTCCTGGGAGCCTCTAGCATAGATGTTACCATGGGAATCAAGGTGTGCGCCGAAGGCAGGGTAAGCCCACTTGTGCTGCTCGACGGGGACGACATCAGTATGAGAGTAAAGGAGGATAGAAGGGAGGGTAGGGTTAGAGCCCGCCCACTTGAGGAGAACAAGTGGCTTGCCATCGACGAACTCAATGGATTGAGATTCAAGACCGATGGATTTGGCCTGGGAAATGAGGAAATCGGCTGCTTCTTGATATCGGGGGCTGGGTTGGGCGGTGTCAATTTGGAGGTATTGTTGGAATCTTGATATGATTGATGATGATGAATCTTCGGCTAGAGCTACTGCGGGATTTGGAAGGTGTAAGCAAGTATTGAGGAGGAGTACAAGGACGAAGAGGAAGAAAGAGTGGCTAGTGGAAGAGAAGGAAGTTGGGAGTGGACAGTCCATTAGAATTGAATGTCTCATACTTGCAATCCAACAGGGCTATGGTGGCGCAGGGAAAGTTATTACCTTTTTGCATATCTGAGCTTAGATGGGTCTATCTTTTTAGGTTCTTCTTCCTCGTCATTTGACATTAGAGCTCTAAACCATATATATATATATATATATAGTTTATATGGTGAATTAGTGGGCAATTAAATGCATGATCCCAATTGATTTAAAAGGTAGTCAGAATTAGTTATTTTTTTTTTAAATGAAAATTAGAGATGTGAAGAGTAAAATTTGAAATCTACTTAATCTTTGGGAATCAATCATATGAACATACCATCTGAACATACCACTTGGCTAAGCATGCTATGAGTTGAAATCTTTGGGAATCAATCAGATGAACATACCATCTGAACATACCACTAGGCTAAGCATGCTATGAATGAAAAATGACTGGTATTATTAAAAAATAAAACAAATAACTAAATATATTTTACATATATCTTAATTTATAAATTCAGAATTTAGCATTTAATATTGCCTGATAAATCATTTTGCACAATAAAAATGGTACTAATTGATTATTATGGAATTAGATATTAATATATTTTTTAAAATAAAAAAGAGTAATTAATAAATTTTTTTATAACACAGAATTTTAGCTTATTATTATTTGTAGCATTACGAAGTTCAAAGAGCACAAATCCATACCCTGAACCAGTTCTGCCAGTGTCCTGTTTGGCCCACTTATTTGTACATCACTAGTACATGCATCTAATCTGAATCGTTATTTTACAAAACTTCCATAAAATATGGGCTTGAAGATGGACAGTGATCAGGAGCTATCTTATAACTCATCTTTGGTCCCTTCATTGCTGGCATGCTCAGCATAAGATGCATAAGCTTTAATTATTGACTCGTAGATCTCTACGCCTTTCAGGTATTCGGCTTTGTTCAGGAACTGCAAGAATGTAGAACACATGATGGTTACACAACACAATCACTGAATGCATATTAAGCAAAATTCTGAGCCCTTGTAATATGCAAAATCAATTAACACAGAGGGAGAGAGATGCCTATGAATGGTAACATGTGAAGATTGACAGTAAGACAAGCCCATCTGTCATACATTCTTAAATTCACCATAACAATCAAGTGAAGAGCCAATGTGAAATTATTGACCACCAGAGGTATCGAATGCGACTATTTTATTAATCATACCTCATTATGATCATGCAGAAGAACAGGTGTGTTTGCCATGGGGGAGAAACCAATTGCTGGTAGCCCACGGAACCGGAAGTGACGAGAATCCGTGGCAGCTGGAAAGATCTCTGGTTTACCAAGTTTTCCATTAGCTTTTCTGACAGCTTCTTCAAGCAGAACCCACCATGGGTTAGAATTCGTCTTTGTAATAAGAGGCCTCCCAAACTTGTCATAAACAGTGGCTTTCGACTTAAACTGTCCAAGATACAAAAATAATTAGAACAATTTGTAAAGCAACCTAAACACGTAAAAAAGTTGTTCCTAGTTACATGTATCCGATACCATGTTCAAAAGCGAGCCTTGAAGATAGGCATAATATCTATCTTTGATCAGTATCATAACCATTTGTTCATATATACTGTACCTTCAGATAACAGTGCTTTCTGATAGACACCAACTTTAAACCAGAAAATCAAGTTTACTATCTTTCACAACTCTTCAAATATATGCATAAAAATATTTGCAAAAGATTCAGATGACCTTTGTGCTATAGTATAGGCTCTTTCTACTAGCCATACTGAACTGAAAAAAGGGCATTGATAGAATAGAAGTTAAAAAGTGTATTTATGCTTAGCGCGCCATCTCATGAAAAATAATGCTAATATAGACATAACATTCCCCTTTAGCTTCATAATGAAAAATGAACGAACTTTTGCTCCTTTCATTCTCTGTAATCTTGGAAATGGCCTACCTCACTCACATAGCATGTGTAGGACCATAGGTAAAATGGAACCTCTTTAAAGGTAATTACTAAATACATATAAGAAAAAAAAAACAAACTTCTGCTAAATGATTTATGCATAAACATCAATACATTTCTATGCAGAAACTATCATTGGTTTGCCAGACATAAGCAAAGCAACTGCATTTCTTTTTTTTTTTCCTGATACAAGACAATTAGGGACATTAAATGTTTTTAGTGAATTTATTAGAACCTCATATGTCATATTGCGTGAAACAGGTGCCCATTCTTCAGCAATTCGCCTTTCCAAAGCTTCAGGATCAGCAGTTGGTGGAACTCGAATATCAAAACCTGCTTCTGCTTCAGATGGCTGCACATTCATGACAAATCCCTGGAAGCCAATCAATAGCAATAAATCACTAGGATAATGATGCCTTGAATAAGAAAGCAAATAAATTACAGATGATTGCAGATACAAAAAAAGTTGTTGCCAAGAAAATAATTTAAGGATTTCAATTCAGTAGTCTGACAGGGATCTAATAGGGCAGACGTTGCTCCAACCCATTGTTGCAACCCTGTCCTATTGAATCCATATCATAGTCAGCAGTGCTGAATCATAGTCAATAATTTTAAACCAAAGTTTGTAAATACGTGAGGCCCTTGGTGAGCATAACTTGTTTCCTCTAATACTCCATGTCTTCATTTTGCCATGCTGTATCTATGTCCATGCAACACTTAATGGAATACGAAATCAAATATGTCAATGCAACACTTAATGGAATACGAAATCAAAAATGTGTACTTAGAGTGACATATTTTTACATAGTTAATAGAGCGTTCTTTTCCCTCAAGATGGTGATCATGTATTTAGATAAAAGATAGTTATTTGGTTGTATTTTAGATGATGTATTTTATTGTATTTGATTATCTATATAACTTTATATTATTTTATTCTAGTTTATTTTATATAACATAAGTATTTAAGCATTTGTGTCTAAAACCATATCCTATATTTTCTTTTTAGAAAGTTGACAAGTCAGACACAAGGATAGGAACCTATTTTTGAGAACCGAATCCAAGTCCAAGTAATATATCTTGTTGCTAATGTCCTAAGATCATATATATAATGTTTTCTTCATCAAAGCTTTAAGGGTTTTACCAGAACTTTTTCCTGACGATAATTGTGGCGAAGCACATGAAAGAACTTACAGTTGGAGATGGAGTGCCAGCCTTAAGAAAGACCATGTTAACAGAAATAACCTCTCCCTCCTCCTTCAAACCAGATTTCACCAAATCAAACTGAGAAGCCCGGAATCTCCTCACACTCTCAATGCTTTTCAAAAGATTTTCCATTGCACTATTGTCATAAAGCCTAGATCCATGGCCTGGCGACCCAGTGGCCTTAATCGCCAGCCACCATGGACTCCTCTCCGCATAGAACGCCCGGTACTTCTCAGTGGGCGAAGCTAATCCTGTTTTCAAAAGATACACCACAATAACCAATCAGCTTTAGCTCAGTACTACAGTTTGAACATTGAATCTCGAGGCAGCCCAAAAAATAATAGAACAATAAATTACCCCAAAGAAACAAAATAAAGAGATTAAACTAAGAAAAAAAAAGGTTAAATACCTTCATCGAGCACTATTCCCACATTGATGGTCTTGAAAATATCAGAATCAGCAAACTTCTCAGCACCATCATGGCCATTTATTTCTTCATCTGGGGCAAAACAGAGGTAAATGGACCGAACCGGCTGGAACCCAGAAGACTTCAAGCGGCGAACAGCTTCCAGATACTGCATACCAACGCACTTCATGTCCTGGGCGCCTCTAGCATAGATGTTGCCATGGGAATCAAGTTGTGCACTGAAGGCAGGGTATGCCCACTTATGCTGCTCAACGGGGACGACATCAGTATGAGAGTAAAGGAGGATAGAAGGCAGGGTGGGGTCAGAGCCAGCCCACTTGAGGAGAACAAGCGGTTTGCCCACAGCGAACTCAATGATTTGAGATTCAAGGCCGATGGATTTGGCCTGGGAAATAAGGAAATCGGCTGCTTCTTGGTACCGGGGGCTGGGTTGGGCAGTATCAATTTGGAGGTATTGTTGGAATCTTGATATGACTGCTGATGATTCATCTTCAGCTACAGCTACTCCTGGATTTGGAAGGAGTAAGCAGGTATTGAGGAGTACGAAGAGGAAGAGGAAGAGGAAGAGAGAGCGGTTAGTGGAAGAGAAGGAAGTTAGGAGTGGATAGTCCATGAGGCTTGAGTGTCTCACACTCGCAATGTAACACCAACAGTGTTAGGGTGGCGCAAGTGAAGAACCGTTCGCTCTAAAATCTTATAACTAGTTTTGAACGCATTTACGCTGCGTCAAAGATAAACTAGAGAACATATATTTTTAAGTAGTCGAATAAATAAGTTGAAGACAACAAGATTTGTGAAGTGAAATGACGAAATAGCTAACATAAATAGGTTGAGTTTGTATTATATATATATTCTCTCATAAGAATTTCACTTCCTCCATTTATTGTATATGCGTATTATTCACGCTCTTAATTTAATCTGTTTAGGAGTTTATGGGCTATCTATAATATATATATATAAATGTGGAAAGGAGGGGAATAATCGAATTTTCTGTATTACTTTTTTTATATATATTATTTATTATTTTTATTTAATTTAATATAAAAAATAAATATTAAATCTATTCAATATTTTATTTAATTTAATATAAAAAGAATAAAAATAAATATTAAAAAAATTTCTATTCAATTGAAAATTTTCTAGACATGGTGAAAATTTTTTAAACAATGCTGAATCACGTTTTAGATATTTATTGTTTAAAGTAAATATTAAAAAATTTTCATTGTGAATTTTTTGATATTTATTTTTTAAAATAAATATAATTTTTTTTAATATTTAATTCTAATTCATTCTAAATTCAATATACCTGAATATTTTATATGACGTTGAATAAAAGTCTAAATATATCAAATCAATCAAAGAGAGAATTTTTACTATTTCAGTAGGGCTACAAAAATTATACAAAAGCAATTTTGGCTATAGAGATTATACCTCATGATTCATATTATTTTTTTTATAGGAAATTAAAAATGCAACAATCATGTTTAAAATATTGTTGAAATGTTTAAGATGGCTGTCAGCTTAATAAGCAATTTGGAGAATATTCGAGCTTGAACTTAATAAAATAAATCCTTCGTTGTAAACCTACAACTACACCCGCTAATAAGGGTAAGCATTCAATCGGTTCGATTCAAAATTAAACCGAACCGAATAAACTGAAAAATTAAAATTTTAGTATTTATAAAAATTGAACTAAATCGATTTTGGTCAGAAATTAAATTGAATCAAACCGGTTTGATTCGATTCGGTTTGATCGATTTTTATTTGTAATAAATTTTTTATTTTTTACACTTTATTTTTAATATTTTAAAATTTAATTAAAATATTTTAATTTGAATATAATTTAATTTCTCTATATTATTAAAAATAACATATTATTATCACTAATCGGTTCGGTTCGGTTTTTTAATTTTTTTCTGATCAAAATCAAACCGAATCGAAATAACCGAAATTTTTGAAATTAAAAACCAAACCGAATTGAATAGAAAACTGAATTAAAATTTTAAATTAATTCGGTTCGGTCAATTTTTTCGATTTGAACCAAATACTGCTCACCCCTACCTGCCAAATCAACAAATAGTATCATTTTGAAAAAATCAAAACCTCAATCATGTTGTGCAATGGAATCACGTGTGAAGGACAATGTTGTCTAAGTTCTTTAAAACATGCTTGTTCGATGAAGAAGCAAGATTGTTATTCAGAGAATTTCCGGAACATTATGTATGGAACATAGATTTTGGTCCAAACGGAAAGCAAAACAAGTAATAGGCCGTGTAAATGCAACAAACCCAATAGAAGGTGAGAGGTACTACTTACGACTGCTTTTGAGTCATGTAAGTGATCCAAAGTCATTTGATGACCTACTAACAGTAGAAGGTGTTCAGTGCTCAACATTTAAAGAATCAGCCATTAAAAGGGAACTACTTGAATCAGACAAGAGTGCATTTGAATGCATGAGTGAAGCAATCACATTCTAGATGCCAAGAGAGCTTAGGGGGCTCTTTGTCACAATTTTAGTATATTGTGAGCCAAGACGTTAGGGGATTATGGAATGATTACTATGATGCCATCTCAAAAGATTTTAAGAGAATGCATGAAGACTCTGCAAAAATGCAACTCTTATGCACATTAAAGAGCATAAACCATCACTTGGAAAGCATGGGAAAAAGATGTAAATAAGTATGATTTACCGGTGATAATAGAAGATCAATCACAATATCCCATGAATCACTCAAAAGAAATAACATATGAGAAGACAGTAGAAATACCACAAGATGACATCGATTCAGTACAAAAATTAAATATTGAGCAGCTACATATAGGACTGAGCAGTATTCGGTTCAAATCGAAAAAACCGATCGAACCGAATTAATTTTAAAATTCGGTTCGGTTCGGTTTTTAATTTTAAAAATTTTGATTATTTCGGTTCAGTTCGGTTTTGATCAGAAAAAAATAAAAAAAATCGAACCGAACGATTAGTGATAATAATATGTTATTTTCAATAATATAGATAAATTAAATTATATTAAGATTAAAATATTTTAATTAAATTTTAAAATATTAAAAATAAAGTGTAAAAAATAAAAAAATTATTAAAAATCGAAACTGATCAAACCGAATCAAACAAAATCAGACCGGTTCAGTTCGATTCGGTTTGACCAAAATCAGTTGGGTTTTCATAAATACTAAAATTTCAATTTTCGGTTTATTTGGTTCGGTTCGATTTTGAACCAAACCGACCGAATGCTCACCTCTAGCTACATGCATATAAATCCATATTAGATAGGGTTGTTGTAACATCCCAAAAATAATAATGATAATAATAATAAATAATAATAAATAAAAATGAAGAGAAAAAATTAAAAAAAAAGATAAATTAAATTTTAATTTAAAGACAAGTGGCTCAATTGTAACCATTTAAACAAATGAATTTTGTAAATAAATTAAAAAAAAACAAAAGAAGAAAATACTAAAAGAAGAAACCTATCTTCCCCACTTTTCTCCTTCTTGCCGTGAACAAGAATGAAACCCCATTTCTCCATCTTTTTTCTTCTACACCAAATTTCCACCTCCAATCAATTATCCATTTTCTCCCAACACCTTTTCAAGGTAGAATTTGAAGAAAAAGAAGAGAAATCATAGAGAAAATTCAAGGTTGAGGAAGAGTGAATAGTAACCAAGTGTTGGCAAATTTAAAGGTATGTTAGGGGTTTTGATGTAGGAATGTTTCTTATTATTTTCATGTGAATATTTATGTGGGATATTGCATTAATATGATTTATTTGTTTATTTTTCAAGAAGAAGAAGTGGAAGGGAAAAGTGGAAACTCCGAAGGGAAGTGAAAGGAAGATTAGAAAATTTTAAGTTTGTGGAAGATTTTGAAAGGTTTAAGGTTTGTGTTCAACTTTATTTGAATAAATTCAATAATTTATTAATTATATTTTATTTGAAAATTTTACTATCTTAGTAGAACTAGATCAAGTGAATAATATTTTAGTTATATTGCATGACCAAAGTTTGAAGAAATAATAAACTTGATAGATAGAAAATTTTAAAATTAATATGTAATTTGACCAAAACTCACGTTATGGACCAAGTGGAATGTCTTTAATTTCTTTGATAGGGATGTAATTTGGCTAATATATAGTAACAAAAAAAAATTATTAGTCTAAATAAGGAATATTACTTTTTATATGTTAAACATTGTAAATTAATTAAATTAGAGTTGAAAGAAAATTGTTGGATAAAAATAAAAATTAAAAGAAAAAGAGAAATGAGATATAGTGTATCGTGATAAATAGAAAACGATATTAGATTAAATAATAATAATAATAATAATAATAGTAGTTAATTAATTAAAGTTTAAATTATGAATTTGTAATTTATGTAGTTAAGTTAAATTAATAGATTTACATGATATAACAATGTTTAAAAGCAGAATTGTAATATGATAAAGTATTATGGTTTGAATGATTGAAAGTTATACTATATTGAAATTTTTGTCCCCATGTTTAAATGTAGAAATTATTTAAAGTCCGGTCCTAGTAAGTTTGGCAGGAATTGTGAGTTAGTTTAAGGATGTGACATGCCATATACAGATCTCGCAGTTCTGCACTACAATTAATTGATTGGTACTCTACAGGTACGGCTAATATACTCTACCGCTACAGTTTAGACTCTTTTAAGTCATACAGTTATTTGGCACTTTGTGCCCTACAAATATAATTCTCTTATCTGGCATAACAGTTCCATTTAAATTTATAGGGGCAAAAAAAATAAAAAAAATAAATAAATAAATGTATTAAGAGAAAACAAAATTTTCTATATTAAAAAAAAACTATGAAATAATAATATGATTTAGAATTATTTTAAATTATTTGCAATATAGTTTATTGTCATTTGTTTGATTTATTATTAATAAATAAATTTTGATTTGAATGTTTTATTTAAAAAAAACAAATTGAGCACCACTAAGTAATTTGCTTAGCGCGTAGGAATTTATTTTTTATCGCGCATGTTGTAGATCCCAGGAGCAGTAGATTAAGATCTACATTAACCCAACCAGAGTTATATCATTAACTATCTTGGGGTATATTTTGTAAATTTTATATAAAGTTAATTTTGAAAATATGGCATGTACATAAAGTTTTAGAGATGAAGTTGTATATGGTTGGAATTAGATATATTTGAAGATTTTAATTTTGGTGTAAATATGAGTTATTAGTATAAGTTTTTGTATTGAGATTAATGAGATGGTTTATGAAGTGTTTGATCTGAGTTGAAATTGTATTGATATTGAAAGAAGTTTGGGGGTTAAGGTTTTATATAAGTGTGATATTACTATTTATAGGTGGAATTAAGCCCATATTTCAGGGGAAACTCTGCCGGATTTTCGATAAAAAAAGGGCCATGAATTATATGATATAAATTAAAGTAAAAATAAGAGAACTGTTATAAAATGTGATGTCTCTGACTCGGTTAATTAAATAACCAGGTAGGGGGTATTACATTCAGTGGTATCAGAGCAGGTTTAGTCGACTCTAGACAGTATGTGGGTAAATAGTTAGGTATAGGAATATGTACATGCCATATATATTAAAGATATGATGTAACTCTGATGTAACTCTAACGCAGATCTATTTTATGAATTTTAATATTATAGGATGACTCAAGAACGGAGATAACTGCTTCAATTCGGAGAAGAGGTAGAAAGTCATGTACCGACTAAGGCCATTGGCCATGCACCGCCACAGGTTCCTCTTGGTGCTAGAAGGCCAGAGCAAGAGGTCTTATTAAAACAATTAAGAGAGATTTTCAGGCAGGTGGCCAGAGTAGCTCAGCCAACTATAGTTCCACCGCCGGCTCTTGCACCAGCACCAGCTAGGCCGCCTAATGATAAATTGAGAAAGGATGATGCTATAGAATTTAAAGGACGAAAGGAAGATGATGCATCTGCAGCATAATATTGGTTGCAAAGTACAGACAGGGTTCTTTAACAGTTACAGTGTTCTCCAGAAGATAGTCTAGTATGTGCAGTGTCACTACTGAAAGAAGAAGCATACCATTGGTGGGACACTGTGGCACAAACAGTGCAACCAATACAGAGGACATGGGAGTTTTTTTTGAATGAGTTCAGAAAAAGATATGTATGAGACATTTATATGGAGGAGAGAAAAAGGGAGTTTATCTATTTGAGGCAGGGACGTATGACAGTAGCTGAGTATGAAAGAGAGTTTATTAGATTGAGCAAATATGCCAGGGAGATGATTCCTAAAGAAGAGGCAAAATGTAAAAGATTTGAGTAAGGGTTAAACACCGAGATCAAGATGCTTCTAGTTGCCCATCAAATCAGAGATTTTTCAGTACTGATGAATGCAGCCTTAAATGTAGAGAAAGTGAGGGAAGAAGACTAGAGTAAAAGATAAAGGAGTCAGCAAAAAAGGACTTAAAGTCAGAATCAGAGTCAAGGACATATGATAGCTTTGCAGGGCTCTAGTAAGAGACAGAAAAGTTTTCAACCTACTAGATCAAGCCAGTCTCAAAGGCAGGGCCAAAAATCAGCTCAGAGTTTAGCAACTGGGTCTGTTCAACAGACTACTTCTGTGGCCAGTTCAGGAGGCTCAGGAAGAAGTCTTCCACTAGAGTGCAACCACTGCAAAAGGAGACATACTGGTACTTGCAGATTGCTGACGGGAGCTTGTTTCATATGTGGCTCTATGGATCACATTATGAAGGATTGTCCTAAAAAGCAGACAGCCTCAGCACCAGCAACAGAAAGAATTGCACCAGTAACTCAAAAGACTAGAAGCAAAGGTAGAAGTGAGCCGATAAGTACCTCTAGTCAAAGAGTGTCAGAGACTGTGGACAGACCAGAATCTAGAGCACCTGCCAGAGCCTATGCCATCAAAGCCAGAGAGGATCAGGATTCCCCAGATGTTATCATGGGTATATTTTCTATCTTTGGCTGGTCTGTCCATGCTTTAATAGATCCTAGTTTCACTCACTCTTATATTTGCATACCTATCACAAATAAAAAAGAACTACAAGCAGATATACTAGACCAGGATATAGTAGTAACTAATCCTCTTGGCCACAGTGTAGTTGTCAGTAAAGTATTTAAAGATTGCCCCATCTTGATTCACGGTCACATTTTTCATGGAGATTTGATTGAATTATCTTTTCAAGAGTTTGATGTGATTCTAGGAATGGCTTGGCTGTTTAGACACCAAGTTATAGTTGACTGTAGAAAGAAGAGAATCACGCTAAAGACAACAGAAGGTGAAGAAGTAGTAGTTGTAACGACCCGAAATCGGACCGCTACCGGCGCTAGGATCCAGATCAACTTAAGGTCGCCGGGACCCGTAGCAAGCCTAACATACAACCTGTCATACCTGATAAATCCCATACATGATCAAACATTTATATAAAAACTTTAAACTTTTACATCTACCAAGCTCGACCTGTGCATGCACTAAACTGAATACATAAAAACTCCCATACTAGAGCCCTCATCAAATGCTTTAGTTGGGTCAACATTATATATATCAAGCTTGGTTTACATCACATTAATAAAACATTGTATAAAGACCATGTATCAAAAGGGATTAACCATAAACTCTAGGGTCAAGCACAATACTAATCCTTAATACAATTTTGTACAATATCTTACATTATATTACATTATTTTTCATGTCCACAATTAACTATTACATACATCAATTTTTACTCTTGCTGACTTCCTGGTCTATCCCGAACCTGGGGGTTAAGGGAAAGGGGTGAGCTACTAAAGCCCAGTGAGCAGAATAGTAAAATAATATATTAAAACACATGCTTTCATGGAATGCATCACATCACAAACAACTCACATCAAGGATGGACTTGTCACCAATAGCCCTCTACATAATCCAACAGTGCCAGGGTGTAGAATGGGCCTCTGGTCTTTCCCTTAACATAACATAACATTCCACTTGTAATACCCGGCTAGACTCCAGTATCGGAATCCCTACCGTCCGGTGGGACCTCGGATGTCGGAAACCTCTAGAAGGGTAAAACTATGAATTTATGAAATGTTTTCATGTATTTCATGTTTTTAAGTAAGAAATTAAATGAGTTTTTGCATGAAAAATCTTTGGAGGAAAACCCAGGTTCGGCCGCCGAACTCCGAAGTTCGGCCGCCGAACATGCATGCTTTCGGAGGGACTTTAGGCGCCCGAAAATTTTGAGTGAGGGAAATGCAGGTTCGGCTGCCGAACTCCAAGTTCGGCCGCCGAACCTTGCATGCATGCGGAGGCACTTTCGGCCCCCGAACGTGGCCTGGCCAGCCACCTATAAAAGGGGCACTTAGCCGAAATGGGAGAGTTTTCTCCCATTTTCTGCCACAGCAAGCTTCCGACCTCCCTCTCCCAGATCTTGTGTTTTTCCTTCAATCCCCACCATTTTCTTTAAGTTTTAAGGTTCCACAAAAGTTTTTGAGTGTTTTTAAGCAAGTTTGGAGCTTGGAAGTCTTGGAGCTAAATCCCTCCATTTTCCGAGCTAGGGTCGTTCTTCCTCTCGATCTTCAAGAGGTAAGCTTCGATCTATGCTTCTTTTATGTTTTGTGAAAGTTTTATGCAAGTTGATGGGGTAGAATGCATGTTTAGGCTTGTTGTTAGGTTTATGGGTTTATGTTGTGATTTGAACAATGTATGTTGGAAATGTGTTGTTTGAAGTGTTGTAGTTGGGGTATATTATAGTTTGAGACCCCTAGGTGTGATGTATGATGTGTATGCATGTGTAGAAACAAGTTTATGCATGTTTTGAGGCGTTTTGGAGGCTGTGGACACAAGGGAACCAAGTTTCTGCCCTTCGGCAGAAACTCAGGTTCGGCCGCCGAAGTGACTTTCGGCCGCCGAACCCCCTTGTGGAGGCAGTTTCGGCTGCCGAAGCCTGCCCCCGAAACTCAAGTTTCGTCTCTGTCTGGGAGGTTCGGCCGCCGAAAGTGCCGCCGAACCTGCATGACTTTCGGCTGCAGAGGGACTTTCGGCCGCCGAACCTGCCGCCGAAAGTGCCCTGTTCAGCCGTTTCTTGCATGTTTTCATGTGATGTTTTCAGGATGTTTTAGGGGGTTTTTGGGGAGTATTTTAGAGTCATATTCATGTATGTTTGGTCCCTCATTTGAGTCCACCTGTGTAGGTTCGGACCCGAGGAACCGAGACCCCCAGCAGTGAGCCAGCTGCTTCAGAGTCTCTTCAGAGCTAGCCAGAGGTGAGTGGAATAAACTCTAAGTTTTAAAGCAAATTAATGAAATGTTTTAGCATGATTCACGCATCATGAATGCCATGAGATATATTAGGTTGTATGCATTAGAATTCACGAATATGTTGCATTGCATACTTTGTTGTTGATGTGGATGAATGTTGAATGATCCATTAGCCCTTGTATGTCATGATAGCCTATGTGAGTCCAGGTGTGCCTGCTACGGCTCTACGCCCCTGGCACTATGACGGATTATGGAAGTCCGGGTGTGCCTGCTACGGCTCTACGCCCCCGGCATGTATAAGTAAGAAAGATAGGGGCTAAATGGTGACAAGTTCATCCTTGTTGTGAAATGTTTGTGTTATGGCGCATACATGAAAGCATGATTTAAATTAATGTTTTATTATTCTGCTCACTGGGCTCTAGTAGCTCACCCCACTCCCTTTATCCCCAGAGTTGCAGGTACAGGATAGATCAGGAAGTCGGCTAGAGTGAAGTTAAGTCATGTATGTTGTAATAGATAGTAGTGGACATGAACATGATGTAACGAGTATTTATGACCATGTAATGTAATGAATGATTTGATGATGTATTGAGGATTATAGTAGTGCTTGACCTAGAGGTGTGTGAATCCCCATTATGTACAGAGTATTTAATGAGTAATGATGTTAATGACCATGATTATCCAAGCTGATATGTATGATGATGATACCCCATTGGAGTATTTGATGAGGACTCCAGTGTGGGGTTTATGTATGATTTTGTGCATGCACAGGTTTTGCTTGGATAAGAGAAAAGAAAAATTTTACAGATCATGTATATGTTGTTATGTATGGGATTCCACAGGTTTACAGGAGGTATGTAGGCTTGCTACGGGTCCCGGCGGCCTTAAGCCGATCTGGATCCTAGCGCCGGTAACGGGTCGGATTTCCGGGTCGTTACAGAGTGGTATCAAAGCCCTAGGTTCATATGGTCGGACCTAGTGTGTCGGGCTCATAGATGTTCTAGAAGGTCAAGCACACTAGGAAAATCATGTCCACTAGGATAGGATGTAGAGTCCTGTCTATATGATGATATGATATGCCATGATGATATGCATGTGCATAAATGCTATGATGTGATGCTATGTATGTGATGAGGGTTCATGTGTTTCCACATGAACCATATGATGCTAATGATTGCTTATGCTATGTGCTATTTTTCAGAAGGTAGAATGAGAGGAACTCGTCGATCTGCACGATTGACTGGAGTGCCACCTCAGGACGAGGGCGCTGATGCCCGTCCTTCAGCTTTGCCTAGGGCAATGTCCAGTAGGTCCAACAGAGACAGAGTAGCTAGAGACCCTAGAAGGTCTTTGGATCTGGGTAGAAGCAGATCAGTAAGGGGAACAGTGCAGGGAGGAATGTCTGAGGATATGGAAGTAGATCAGAGGAGGGATGGCAGTCTCGGTGTGAACATGCCGGAAGAGGGCATGGGAGAATCAGAAGGAGGCACTCAGGCCTCGAGTTATGTCCAGCCACATCACTACCCACCCTATTCACACCATCCAGGGTATTCGATGGGAGGTACATCGGATTACCCCAGTTTTAGCCCTTATCCTCCACATATGCCATACCCACCTTACTACCCACCATACTCTCAGTACCCCATGTACCCACCTCCACCTCCCTATACCAGTACAGCAAACCCTACCCCAGGGGATGTTGCACCTCCACCACCACCAGTACCTACTGTCCCGGAAACACAAGTACCCAAACCTACCTCATCTGGAGGGAGCAAGGTCAAGATGACCGATTACATGAAGTTGGGTGCTCCTCAGTACAGAGCAGGCGATGACCCATTTGAGTATCTGAGCAGGGTCAAGACTATTACAGATGAGATAGGGGCTGATGACAGTAGAGCCATTCAGATGGCTGGGTTCACACTGGAGTGCAAGAAGGCACGTGGTTGGTTTAAGAACTATGTGGACCCGAGAGCGGACAGTATGTCCTGGGAGGAGTTCGCAAATGAGTTTGCAGGATGGGCTTTCCCTGAGAGCTCTAGAGAGCAGAAGATGATAGAATTCGAACAGTTGAGGCAGACTGAACAGATGAGTGTGGAGGAGTACACAGACAGGTTCCTGGAGTTGTTGCCATATGCTGGGCAGAATTTGGACACAGATCAAAAGAAGTCAAGGAGATATATTATGAGGCTGCACTCCAGGTATTCCTCTTTGATACAGTCAGCAGAGAGGGAGAGTTTCCATGCCATAGTGGATATGGCTAGGAGAATGGAGGCTAGTGCTATCGTTGAGGGGAAGGTAAAACAGTCAGTGGCACAGTCTTCTGGTTCCAAGACCCCAGGTGGGGAAAGGTTAGACTCTTCTTCTCTGAGTGCAGCAGTTGCAGGCAGTAAGAAGTGGGACAGAGGCCACAGAAAATCTAAGAAGAATAAGTTCTGGAATAAGATCAAGTCAGGTCTGGGTTTAGGCAGTGGCTCAAGCTCTGGCGCAGAGGTTACAGCATGTATGAGATGTGGGAGACCACACAAGGGAGTATGTCTGGCAGGGACAAACACATGTTTCAGGTGCGGACAGGCGGGTCATTTGGCTCGAGATTTTCCTAGAGCAGTCTTTGCAGCACCGTCTCAGCAGACAGCCTCCGGCAGTGTAGTGCAGCCAGTAGCTCCAGCCGCAACACAGGCCAGTGGCAGAGGCAGAGGGAGAGGGTCAGCCTCTTCATCAGCAGGATACAGAGGTGAAGGTCCATCAGCTCCGGCACGGATCTTCACTATGACTCAGCAGGAGGCCAACACATCCAACACCGTGGTGGCAGGTAATCTCATCATTGGTTGTTCTGATGTGTATGCCTTAATGGACCCGGGTGCATCTCATTCTTTTATTGCTCCGAGAGTCGTGGAGAGGGTAGGATTGATGGTCTCTGGGTTAGAGTGTCCCCTATGGGTCAGTGGACCCAAGTGTGACCCGTCAGTGGCAGAGGCAGTCTGCCAATGTAGTCCAGTTTTCATAGAGGGAAGATGCCTTTCCGCCGACCTCGTGGTTCTAGATTTGACAGATTTTGACGTCATTCTAGGGATGGATTGGTTATCGACCCATGGTGCTACCTTGGACTGTAGAGACAAGGTAGTCAGATTCAGAGATCAGGATGGGTCAGAGGTCGTCTTCAGAGGAGACAAGAGGGGTACACCTAGAGGTCTGATCTCAGCTCTTCAGGCTCGTAGGTTGCTTAGGAGGGGATGTCAGGGGTTTCTAGCTCATGTGAGGGAGTTAGATAGTCATGTCAGAGAGCCCGCCTCAGTGCCTGTGGTGAGTGAGTTCTTAGATGTTTTCCCAGACGAGCTGCCAGGGTTACCACCTGCTAGGGAGATAGAGTTCGAGATTGAGTTAATGCCTGGTACCAGACCGATCTCTATCCCTCCCTACAGGATGGCACCAGCTGAATTGAAAGAACTGAAGGAACAGTTGCAAGAGCTGGTAGATAAGGGTTTCATCCGACCGAGTACTTCACCTTGGGGTGCTCCGGTTTTGTTTGTGAGGAAGAAGGATGGATCCCTCAGACTTTGTATCGACTACAGACAGTTGAACAAGGTCACTACCAAGAACAAGTACCCTTTGCCGAGGATCGACGATCTATTCGACCAGCTAGCAGAAGCAGGTTGTTTCTCCAAAATAGATCTGAGATCAGGGTACCATCAGTTGAGGATAAGGAATGAAGATGTATCGAAGACAGCTTTCAGGACCAGGTATGGGCACTATGAGTTCCTTGTGATGCCGTTTGGGTTGACCAACGCCCCTGCAGCATTCATGGACCTCATGAACAGAGTATTCAGTCAGTATTTGGATCACTTCGTTATTGTCTTCATAGATGATATCTTAGTGTATTCCAGAAATGCAGAGGAGCATGCCCATCACCTGAGGACAGTTTTGCAGACCTTGAGAGAGCATGGCTTGTATGCCAAGTTCTCCAAGTGTGAGTTTTGGCTTAGGAGCATTTCATTCTTGGGGCACATTGTGTCAGAACAGGGTATTGAAGTAGACCCCAAGAAGGTAGAGGCTGTAGCTAACTGGCCTAGACCCACTACAGTGACCGAGATCAAGAGTTTTCTGGGTTTAGCAGGTTACTACAGGAGGTTCGTTCAGGACTTCTCAAAAATTGCTGCTCCTATGACCAAATTGACAAAGAAGAATCAGAAGTTCATATGGACCGATCAGTGTGAGGAAAGCTTTGAGGAGCTTAAGAGGAGGTTGACTTCAGCACCGGTGTTAGCTCTGCCAAAAAGTGATGATGACTTCTCAGTATATTGTGATTGTAACGACCCGGAAACCGGACCGCTACCGGCGCTAGGATTCAGGTCGGCTTAAGGCCGCCGGAACCCGTAGCAAGCCAAACATACATCCTGTGAACCTGTTCAATCCCATACATGAACCAAAACATACATAAAAATTAAAACTTTTCTTTCATTTAAACATTTCTTTACCCAGCCTAGCCTGTGCAAGCATAACCATAACATAAACCCCTCATTGGAGTTCTCAACAAATACTCCAATGGGGTACATAACATATATCAGGCTTGGGTTACATAAACATCATAAAACATTTATCTCATGTATTCAAGGGATTACAACAGACTCTAGTCAAGCACACTATATAACTTACATTACATTACATAACATACTTTTACATTATGAATAAACCATGTCCACTTCTATGCTATTACAGAGACTTCTCTTACTCTTGCTGACTTCTCTATCTACACAGTACCTGCAAGACTGGGGTTAGGGGAGAGGGGTGAGCTAAAAAGCCCAGTGAGTAAAAAGTAAAAACATGATATTAATTCCTCCCTTTTTAGGTATTTTATTCTTAATTTTATTATTATTATCATTTGATTTAGTTCCACACTTTTTAGGTATATTATTATTCATTTTATTATTAACATTGAATAACTTAACTTTTACTTCACATGCTTTCATGAAATGCAACACATCACATTTAATCACATAAAGGATGGTATTGTCACCATTAGTCCTCACATCTCCAAGTGCCAGGGGCGTAGAATGGGCCTCGCTGGTCTTTCTCTTACATAACATACATATCATAACATTCCAAAGTGCCAGGGGCGTAGAATGGGCCTCGCTGGTCTTTCTCTTACATAGTGCCAGGGGCGTAGAATGGGCCTCACTGGTCTTCCATAACATATCATCATAACATAACATTAGAGGACTATGGATCACCCAATAACCATCCACATCAACATCAAATTATGCAATGCAACATATTCGTGAATTTCTAATGCAAACATCCTGAACATCACATGGCATTAATGATGCATGAGTATGCTATCAGATTCATTCATTTGTTCATTCATTCATTACTTAAAAACTTAGGGAATAATCCCACTCACCTGGTGACCGAAGCTTTAACGACGGACTCTGAAAGACTATCTCACAACCGGGGGTCTCGGGTCCTCGGGTCCGAACCTACACAGGTGGACTCAAATGAGGCACCAAACAACAAGAACATAACTCTAAACATACCCCCAAAAACTTCCTAAAAACACCTCAAAACATCCCTAGAAAACATGCAAGAAAAGGCTGGGAAGGGCACTTTCGGCGGCACCTTCGGCGGCCGGAAGTCCCTCCAGAGCCGAAAGTCAGGCAGGTTCGGCGGCACCTTCGGCGGCCGAAACTCCCAGACAGAGACGAAACTCATGCATGTTCGGCGGCACCTTCGGCGGCCGAAAGTCTCGGACAGAGCCGAAACTCAAACTTTCGGGGGCAGGCTTCGGCAGCCTAAAGCTGCCTCCCACGCTGGTTCGGCGGCCGAAAGTACCTTCGGCTGCCGAACCTGGTTTCTGCCAAAGGGCAGAAACTTGGTTCCTCTTGCCCAAAACAACCCCCTACACAACCAATCATGCATAAACCTATTCTACAACAATCATACTCAAGCATACAAACTCCTAGGGGCCTCCAACAAGCTTAAACCCCAACTACAACACACAAGCAAGCCACATTGCACATAAACACACATTAAACCATGGATTTTTCATAAAAACTCATCAAGCCTACTCATGCATTTCTACCCCAAAAACTTGCATAAAACTTACTTAAAACACATATAGAACTAGAGATCGGCTCTTACCTCTTGAAGATCGAGAGAGAAACGATCCTAGCTCGAAGATGGGGAGATTCGAGTTCTTGAACCTCAAAGCTCCAAAACTTGCTTAAACTTTAAAACTCTTCAAAAACAAGATGTAACTTGTTAAGATCTAAAGGATTTGAGGGAAAACACTTAAAATGATCATAGGAGGGCTAAAGCTTACCGTCGGCCGAAATGGGAGAGAAAACCTCGCCTGTTTCGGTCACGGGGTCTCTTATAGGGCAGGTTCTGTCACCTTTCGGCGGCCTAACGTGCCCCCACATCTCATGCATGTTCGGCGGCCGAACATGAGGTTCGGCGGCCGAACCTTGAGTCTTTCAAACAAGGCTTTCGGAGGCCTAAAGCGCTCCCAAAACCCCACCATGTTCGGCGGCCGAACCTCACTTTCGGCGGCCGAACCTGGCAAAGCCTCCTTTGGTCTTTTTCATTCAAAAACTCAATTTCCTTTTTGTTTAAAACGTAAAATACATTAAAAACATTTCATAAAACATGGTTTTACCCTTCTAGAGGTTTCCGACATCCGAGATTCCACCGGACGGTAGGAATTCCGATACCGGAGTCTAGCCGGGTATTACATTCTTCCCCCCTTAAGAACATTCGTCCCCGAATGTTCACCAAACAACACATAACATGGCAAACATATAACATACATACTAAGCACATCAACACATAGGGATCTAACCTTAAAAGAGCTGAGGGTACTGCTGGAGCATAGACTCCCGTGTCTCCCAAGTGCACTCTTCCAAGTTGTGGTGGTTCCACAGGACTTTCACCATCGGGATTTCCTTGTTTCTTAACTTTCTGATCTGCGTGTCTATGATCCGTACTGGCTGTTCAACATAGGTGAGATCCTCTTGGACCTCCACATCAGGCTCACTAAGAACCTTGCTCGGATCTGACACAAACTTCCTCAACATCGAAACATGGAAGACCGGATGGATTCTTGCCATTGAAGCAGGTAAATCTAGCTTGTACGACACATTCCCAATCTTTTGCAAGATTTCAAAGGGTCCGATGTATCGTGGGGCTAGTTTACCTTTCTTCCCGAAGCGAACCACTCCCTTCATTGGAGACACCTTGAGCAATACCAGATCCCCCTCCTGAAACTCTAACTGCCTTCTGCGGTAGTCTGTATAACTCTTCTGCCTGCTTGCAGCAGTCTTGATTCTTTCTCTGATTATGGGTACCACCCTGCTGGTAATCTCTACTAGCTCAGGCCCTGCCAAGGCCTTCTCTCCAACTTCCTCCCAGCAAACAGGTGATCTGCACTTCCTTCCGTACAAAGCTTCATATGGAGCCATCCCGATGCTAGCATGATGGCTGTTATTGTAGGCAAACTCCACCAAAGGTAGATGCTGCCTCCAAGAACCGCCAAAGTCCAGCACACACATTCTGAGCATATCCTCGATAGTCTGGATGGTCCTTTCTGACTGTCCATCAGTCTGGGGGTGGAAGGCAGTACTGAAATCCAACCTAGTACCCATGGCATTCTGCAGACTCCGCCAAAACCTGGAGGTGAACTGGGGCCCTCTATCTGACACTATCGAAACGGGAACCCCATGCAGCCTGACGATCTCGTCCACATACACCTGCGCCAACTTGTCCACAGAATAGCCACTCCTGACAGGAATGAAGTGAGCAGATTTGGTGAGTCTGTCCACAATCACCCATATGGAGTCCACTCTGTTGGACGCCGCTGGTAACCCTACTACGAAGTCCATAGCTATATTTTCCCATTTCCATTCTGGAATAAACCCCTCATTGGAGTTCTCAACAAATACTCCAATGGGGTACATAACATATATCAGGCTTGGGTTACATAAACATCATAAAACATTTATCTCATGTATTCAAGGGATTACAACAGACTCTAGTCAAGCACACTATATAACTTACATTACATTACATAACATACTTTTACATTATGAATAAACCATGTCCACTTCTATACTATTACAGAGACTTCTCTTACTCTTGCTGACTTCTCTATCTACACAGTACCTGCAAGACTGGGGTTAGGGGAGAGGGGTGAGCTAAAAAGCCCAGTGAGTAAAAAGTAAAAACATGATATTCATTCCTCCCTTTTTAGGTATTTTATTCTTAATTTTATTATTATTATCATTTGATTTAGTTCCACACTTTTTAGGTATATTATTATTCATTTTATTATTAACATTGAATAACTTAACTTTTACTTCACATGCTTTCATGAAATGCAACACATCACATTTAATCACATAAAGGATGGTATTGTCACCATTAGTCCTCACATCTCCAAGTGCCAGGGGCGTAGAATGGGCCTCGCTGGTCTTTCTCTTACATAACATACATATCATAACATTCCAAAGTGCCAGGGGCGTAGAATGGGCCTCGCTGGTCTTTCTCTTACATAGTGCCAGGGGCGTAGAATGGGCCTCACTGGTCTTCCATAACATATCATCATAACATAACATTAGAGGACTATGGATCACCCAATAACCATCCACATCAACATCAAATTATGCAATGCAACATATTCGTGAATTTCTAATGCAAACATCCTGAACATCACATGGCATTAATGATGCATGAGTATGCTATCAGATTCATTCATTTGTTCATTCATTCATTACTTAAAAACTTAGGGAATAATCCCACTCACCTGGTGACCGAAGCTTTAACGACGGACTCTGAAAGACTATCTCACAACCGGGGGTCTCGGGTCCTCGGGTCCGAACCTACACAGGTGGACTCAAATGAGGCACCAAACAACAAGAACATAACTCTAAACATACCCCCAAAAACTTCCTAAAAACACCTCAAAACATCCCTAGAAAACATGCAAGAAAAGGCTGGGAAGGGCACTTTCGGCGGCACCTTCGGCGGCCGGAAGTCCCTCCAGAGCCGAAAGTCAGGCAGGTTCGGCGGCACCTTCGGCGGCCGAAACTCCCAGACAGAGACGAAACTCATGCATGTTCGGCGGCACCTTCGGCGGCCGAAAGTCTCGGACAGAGCCGAAACTCAAACTTTCGGGGGCAGGCTTCGGCAGCCTAAAGCTGCCTCCCACGCTGGTTCGGCGGCCGAAAGTACCTTCGGCTGCCGAACCTGGTTTCTGCCAAAGGGCAGAAACTTGGTTCCTCTTGCCCAAAACAACCCCCTACACAACCAATCATGCATAAACCTATTCTACAACAATCATACTCAAGCATACAAACTCCTAGGGGCCTCCAACAAGCTTAAACCCCAACTACAACACACAAGCAAGCCACATTGCACATAAACACACATTAAACCATGGATTTTTCATAAAAACTCATCAAGCCTACTCATGCATTTCTACCCCAAAAACTTGCATAAAACTTACTTAAAACACATATAGAACTAGAGATCGGCTCTTACCTCTTGAAGATCGAGAGAGAAACGATCCTAGCTCGAAGATGGGGAGATTCGAGTTCTTGAACCTCAAAGCTCCAAAACTTGCTTAAACTTTAAAACTCTTCAAAAACAAGATGTAACTTGTTAAGATCTAAAGGATTTGAGGGAAAACACTTAAAATGATCATAGGAGGGCTAAAGCTTACCGTCGGCCGAAATGGGAGAGAAAACCTCGCCTGTTTCGGTCACGGGGTCTCTTATAGGGCAGGTTCTGTCACCTTTCGGCGGCCTAACGTGCCCCCACATCTCATGCATGTTCGGCGGCCGAACATGAGGTTCGGCGGCCGAACCTTGAGTCTTTCAAACAAGGCTTTCGGAGGCCTAAAGCGCTCCCAAAACCCCACCATGTTCGGCGGCCGAACCTCACTTTCGGCGGCCGAACCTGGCAAAGCCTCCTTTGGTCTTTTTCATTCAAAAACTCAATTTCCTTTTTGTTTAAAACGTAAAATACATTAAAAACATTTCATAAAACATGGTTTTACCCTTCTAGAGGTTTCCGACATCCGAGATTCCACCGGACGGTAGGAATTCCGATACCGGAGTCTAGCCGGGTATTACAGTGATGCGTCCCGTGTGGGATTGGGTTGTGTGCTAATGCAAAATGAGAGGGTGATCGCTTATGCTTCTAGGCAGCTGAAGAAGCATGAGCTGAATTACCCCACACATGACCTAGAGATGGCAGCAGTGATCTTTGCACTCAAGATGTGGAGGCATTACCTTTATGGGGTAAAGTGTGAGATCTTCACGGATCATAAGAGCCTGCAGTACATCCTGAGTCAGAGAGAACTGAACTTGAGGCAGAGGAGATGGGTAGAGCTGTTGAGTGACTATGATTGCAAGATTCAGTACCATCCGGGTAAGGCGAATGTTGTGGCAGACGCCCTAAGCCGGAAATCACTCGGCAGTCTATCCCACATTTCAGCGGAGAGGAGGCCGGTGGTGAAGGAGTTCCACAGACTTATGAGTGAGGGATTACAGTTGGAGTTGTCTGGCACAGGTGCCTTAGTGGCTCAGATGAGAGTGACACCCGTGTTTCTGGAGCAGGTAGCTCAGAAACAGCATGAGGACCCAGAGTTGGTCAGGATAGCCAGAACGGTTCAGTCAGGCCAGAGTAAGGAGTTCAAGTTTGATGATAAGGGGATCCTCCGCTACGGGAACAGATTATGTGTGCCAGATGACATTGGTCTGAAGCGAGATATTATAGGGGAAGCCCATAATACCAGGTATAGTATTCACCCTGGAGCCACCAAGATGTATCAGGATCTGAAGAGAGTGTATTGGTGGCCAGCCATGAAGAAGGACGTGGCACTGTTCGTGTCAGCCTGCGATGTGTGTCAGAGGGTGAAACTAGAGCATCAGAAGCCGGCTGGAATGTTGAATCCACTACCGATTCCAGAGTGGAAATGGGAGAATATAGCTATGGACTTCGTAGTGGGGTTACCGGCGACGTCCAACAGATTGGACTCCATATGGGTGATTGTGGACAGACTCACCAAATCTGCTCACTTCATCCCTGTCAGGAGTGGTTACTCTGTGGACAAGTTGGCGCAGGTGTACGTAGATGAGATTGTCAGACTGCATGGGGTCCCGGTATCTATAGTGTCAGATAGAGGGCCCCAGTTCACCTCCAGGTTTTGGCGGAGTCTGCAGAACGCTATGGGTACCAGATTAGACTTCAGTACTGCCTTCCACCCACAGACAGACGGACAGTCAGAGAGGACCATCCAGACAATAGAAGATATGCTCAGAATGTGTGTGCTAGATTTTGGCGGTTCTTGGAGGCAGCATCTACCTTTGGTAGAGTTTGCCTACAATAACAGCTATCATGCTAGCATAGGGATGGCTCCATATGAAGCTTTGTATGGGAGGAAGTGCAGATCACCTATCTGCTGGGAGGAAGTAGGAGAGAGGACTCTTGCGGGTCCGGAGTTAGTAGAGCTTACCAGCAGGGTGGTACCCATAATCAGAGAGAGGATCGAGACTGCTGCTAGTCGGCAGAAGAGTTATGCAGATATCCGCAGAAGACAGCTAGAGTTTCAGGAGGGGGATTTGGTTTTGCTCAAGGTGTCTCCTATGAAAGGAGTGGTTCGGTTCGGGAAGAAGGGTAAGTTAGCTCCACGGTACATCGGTCCTTTCGAGGTGCTTCAGAGGGTCGGTAATGTGTCGTACAAGCTAGACTTGCCTGCTTCGATGGAGAGAATCCATCCGGTTTTCCATGTTTCTCTGTTACGGAAGTACGTGTCAGATCCGAGCAAGGTTTTTAGTGAGCCTGATGTAGAGATCCAAGAGGATCTCACCTATGTAGAGCAGCCAGTGCGGATCCTAGACACTCAGATCAGAAAGCTGAGGAACAAGGAAATCCCGATGGTGAAAGTCCTTTGGAACCACCACAATATTGAAGAATGCACCTGGGAGACACGGGAGTCCATGCTCCAGCAATACCCCCATCTGTTTTGAGGTGAGTGTTAGTTGTTCTATGTGTTGCAGGTATGATATATTGTATGCTATGTTGTATGTTATGATTGATGCCATGCTTTGTATGTTAGTTGAGGAACATTCGGGGACGAATGTTCTTAAGGGGGGGAGAATGTAATACCCGGCTAGACTCCAGTATCGGAATCCCTACCGTCCGGTGGGACCTCGGATATCGGAAACCTCTAGAAGGGTAAAACTATGAATTTATGAAATGTTTTCATGTATTTCATGTTTTTAAGTAAGAAATTAAATGAGTTTTTGCATGAAAAATCTTTGGAGGAAAACCCAGGTTCGGCCGCCGAACTCCGAAGTTCGGCCGCCGAACATGCATGCTTTCGGAGGGACTTTAGGCGCCCGAAAATTTTGAGTGAGGGAAATGCAGGTTCGGCTGCCGAACTCCAAGTTCGGCCGCCGAACCTTGCATGCATGCGGAGGCACTTTCGGCCCCCGAACGTGGCCTGGCCAGCCACCTATAAAAGGGGCACTTAGCCGAAATGGGAGAGTTTTCTCCCATTTTCTGCCACAGCAAGCTTCCGACCTCCCTCTCCCAGATCTTGTGTTTTTCCTTCAATCCCCACCATTTTCTTTAAGTTTTAAGGTTCCATAAAAGTTTTTGAGTGTTTTTAAGCAAGTTTGGAGCTTGGAAGTCTTGGAGCTAAATCCCTCCATTTTCCGAGCTAGGGTCGTTCTTCCTCTCGATCTTCAAGAGGTAAGCTTCGATCTATGCTTCTTTTATGTTTTATGAAAGTTTTATGCAAGTTGATGGGGTAGAATGCATGTTTAGGCTTGTTGTTAGGTTTATGGGTTTATGTTGTGATTTGAACAATGTATGTTGGAAATGTGTTGTTTGAAGTGTTGTAGTTGGGGTATATTATAGTTTGAGACCCCTAGGTGTGATGTATGATGTGTATGCATGTGTAGAAACAAGTTTATGCATGTTTTGAGGCGTTTTGGAGGCTGTGGACACAAGGGAACCAAGTTTCTGCCCTTCGGCAGAAACTCAGGTTCGGCCGCCGAAGTGACTTTCGGCCGCCGAACCCCCTTGTGGAGGCAGTTTCGGCTGCCGAAGCCTGCCCCCGAAACTCAAGTTTCGTCTCTGTCTGGGAGGTTCGGCCGCCGAAAGTGCCGCCGAACCTGCATGACTTTCGGCTGCAGAGGGACTTTCGGCCGCCGAACCTGCCGCCGAAAGTGCCCTGTTCAGCCGTTTCTTGCATGTTTTCATGTGATGTTTTCAGGATGTTTTAGGGGGTTTTTGGGGAGTATTTTAGAGTTATATTCATGTATGTTTGGTCCCTCATTTGAGTCCACCTGTGTAGGTTCGGACCCGAGGAACCGAGACCCCCAGCAGTGAGCCAGCTGCTTCAGAGTCTCTTCAGAGCTAGCCAGAGGTGAGTGGAATAAACTCTAAGTTTTAAAGCAAATTAATGAAATGTTTTAGCATGATTCACGCATCATGAATGCCATGAGATATATTAGGTTGTATGCATTAGAATTCACGAATATGTTGCATTGCATACTTTGTTGTTGATGTGGATGAATGTTGAATGATCCATTAGCCCTTGTATGTCATGATAGCCTATGTGAGTCCAGGTGTGCCTGCTACGGCTCTACGCCCCTGGCACTATGACGGATTATGGAAGTCCGGGTGTGCCTGCTACGGCTCTACGCCCCCGGCATGTATAAGTAAGAAAGATAGGGGCTAAATGGTGACAAGTTCATCCTTGTTGTGAAATGTTTGTGTTATGGCGCATACATGAAAGCATGATTTAAATTAATGTTTTATTATTCTGCTCACTGGGCTCTAGTAGCTCACCCCACTCCCTTTATCCCCAGAGTTGCAGGTACAGGATAGATCAGGAAGTCGGCTAGAGTGAAGTTAAGTCATGTATGTTGTAATAGATAGTAGTGGACATGAACATGATGTAACGAGTATTTATGACCATGTAATGTAATGAATGATTTGATGATGTATTGAGGATTATAGTAGTGCTTGACCTTGAGGTGTGTGAATCCCCATTATGTACAGAGTATTTAATGAGTAATGATGTTAATGACCATGATTATCCAAGCTGATATGTATGATGATGATACCCCATTGGAGTATTTGATGAGGACTCCAGTGTGGGGTTTATGTATGATTTTGTGCATGCACAGGTTTTGCTTGGATAAGAGAAAAGAAAAATTTTACAGATCATGTATATGTTGTTATGTATGGGATTCCACAGGTTTACAGGAGGTATGTAGGCTTGCTACGGGTCCCGGCGGCCTTAAGCCGATCTGGATCCTAGCGCCGGTAACGGGTCGGATTTCCGGGTCGTTACACCACTGTGCCAGGGGCATAGAATGGGCCTCGACCTGGTCTTTCTCTTACTCTGTGCCAGGGGCGTAGAATGGGCCTCGATCTGGACTTCTGTACCATACCATATCATATCATATCGAGGACTAATGGATCATCCAATAACCATCCACATCAACAGTAATTAATGCAATGCATCATATTTGTGAATTCTAATGCAAACATCCTAGTATATAACATGGCATTCATGATGCATGAACATGCTCAAAATTTATTTACTTTGAAACATAAAGATCCATTCTACTCACCTCAGGCTGACTCTGAACAGACTCTGAAGCAGCTATCTCACTGCTGGGGTCCTCGGTTCCTCGGGTTCGAACCTACACAGGTGGACTCAAATGAGGGACCAAACATACACTAACATAACTCTAAACATCTCCCTAAAAACCCCCAAAAACACCTTAAAACAATCATAGAAAACATGCAAAGGAAGGCTGAACAGGGCACTTTCGGCGGTAGGTTCGGCGGCCGAAAGTCCCTCCAGAGCCGAAAGTCATGCACCTTCGGCGGCCGAAAGTGCTTCCAGAGCCAAAAGTCCAAACTTTCGAGGGTTAGGATTCGGCAGCCAGAACTGCCTCCCCAGGCAGGTTCGGCGACCGAATATGGCTTCGGTAGCCGAACCTGAGTTCTTCCAGAATGGGAGAACTCAAGCCTCTCGTGCACATTTTACCTCCCAAACCCTCCAAACTCAAACCAAAACCATGCAAAAACATACATAAGCACATTCTTAAGCATTTAGGGGTATAAAACTAGCCTATACCCCAACCACATCAACACATAGCATACAATAAACATACATTTCATCATTTAACTCACATAAACCCTAACCTTTAACAACTACTCTAATCAAGCATAAAACCCCCTTAAAACCTCTCAAAACTTACACAAAACATAAAAGGAGGTGAGGATCTACTCTTACCTCTTAAAGATCAAGAAGAGAGGCGATCCAAACTTGGAGTTGTGGGGGAAATGAGCTCCGGGGTCTCCAAGTTTCCAGACTTCAATTTTTGCTCAAAAATCTTCAAAGCCAAGTTAAAACTCATAAAAAACATGAACGATTTGAAGGAAAGCATCAAAACTAACTATGGAAGGGCATGGACTCACCTTTGCCCGAAAATAGAGAAGAAAACTCACCCATTTTCGGACATGGGGCCTTTTATAGGTGGCTGGCCAGACCACCTTCGGGGGCCAAAGGTGCTCCCTAAACTCCACCATGTTCGGCGGCCGAATATGAGGTTCGGCGGCCGAACATGACTTTCCTTCCTTGGTGCTTTTCTTTCAAAAACTCAATTTCTTTCTTACTTAAAAACATAAAAACATATAAAACATTTATAAAAACATGATTTTACCCTTCTAGAGGGTTCCGACATCCGAGATTCCGCCGGAAGGCAGGGATGCCGGAGTCTAGCCGGGTATTACATTCTCCCCCCCTTAAGAACATTCGTCCCCGAATGTTCAACAAACAAGACATAGCAAGGCATAACACATAAAACAACAAGGAAGCACATAAAACAACAACACTTACCTTAAAAGAGATAAGGGTATTGCTGGAGCATGGACTCCCGTGTCTCCCAGGTGCACTCTTCCACATTATGGTGATTCCAAAGGACTTTCACCATCGGGATTTTCTTATTCCTCAGCTTTCTAATCTGCGTGTCTAGGATCCGCACTGGCTGCGCAACATAGGTGAGATCTCCTAGGATCTCCATATCAGGCTCACTAAGAACCTTACCCGGATCTGACACGAACTTCCGTAACATGGAAACATGGAAAACCGGATGGATTCTCTCCATTGAAGCAGGTAGGTCCAGCTTGTACGATACATTCCCATTCTTTTGCAAGATTTCAAAGGGTCCGATGTACCGTGGAGTTAGCTTACCTTTCTTTCCAAAACGAATCACCCCTTTCATAGGAGACACCTTGAGCAACACCGAATCTTCCTCCTGAAACTCCACATGCTTCCTGCGGACAACTGCATAACTCTTTTGCCTGCTCACAGCAGTTCTGATCCTTTCTCTGATAATTGGTACTACTCTGCTGGTGATCTCTACTAGTTCAGGCCCTGGCAAGGCCCTTTCTCCAACTTCTTCCCATACAAAACTTCATATGGAGCCATCCCTATGCTAGCATGATAGCTGTTATTGTAGGCAAACCCCACCAAGGGTAGATACTGCCTCCAAGAACCGCCAAAATCTAGCACGCACATTCTGAGCATATCTTTAATTGTTTGGATGGTCCTCTCTGACTGTCCGTCCGTCTGAGGATGGAAAGCAGTGCTAAAGTCCAGCTTGGTACCCATAGCACTTCGCAGACTCCGCCAAAACATGGAGGTGAACTGGGGTCTCCTATCTGACACTACTGAAACGGGAGCCCCATGCAACCTAACTACTTCATCAACAAACACCTGCGCCAATTTATCCACAGAGTAGCCACTCCTGACAGGGATGAAGTGAGCAGATTTGATCAGTCTGTCCACAATCACCCATATGGAGTCCAATATGTTGGACGTTGCCGGTAACCCCACCATAAAATCCATAGCTATATTCTCCCATTTCCATTCTGGAATCGGCAGTGGGTTAAGCATTCCAGCCGGCTTCTGATGTTCCAGCTTCACCCTCTGACATACTTCACAGGCGGACACGAACTGTGCCACCTCTCTTTTCATAGCTGGCCACCAATAGACTCTTTTCAGATCCTGGTACATTTTGATGGCTCCAGGGTGAACACTGTACCTGGCATTATGAGCTTCCCTCATAATGTCTCCCTTCAGACTCACGTCATCTGGTACACATAATTTGTTCCTATAGCAGAGGATCCCTTTGCTGTCAAATCTGAACTCTTCATTCTTGCCTGACTGAACAGTCCTGGCAATTTTTACTAACTCTGGGTCCTCATGCTGTTTCTGAGCCACCTGCTCCAGAAACACGGGTGTCACTCTCATCTGAGCTATCAAAGCACCTGTACCAGACAACTCCAACTGCAGCCCTTCACCCATGAGCTTATAGAATTCCCTCACCACTGGTCTCCTCCCTACTGTAATATGGGATAGACTGCCAAGTGATTTCCGGCTTAGGGCATCTACCACAACATTTGCCTTACCCGGATGGTACCGAATTTTACAATCATTGTCACTAAGCAATTCTACCCATCTTCTCTACCTCAGGTTCAACTCTCTCTGACTCAAGATGTACTGCAAGCTTTTATAATCTGTGAAGATCTCACATTTAACCCTATAGAGGTAATGCCTCCACATCTTGAGTGCAAAGATCACAGCGGCCATCTCTAGATCATGTGTAGGGTAATTCAACTCATGCTTCTTCAGCTGCCTAGAAGCATAAGCAATCACCCTCTCATTTTGCATCAACACACAACCCAGTCCCATATGGGATGCATCACAGAATACTGTGAAGTCTTCATTTCTGGTGGGCAGAGCTAACACTGGTGCTGACGTCAACCTTTTCTTCAGCTCTTCAAAGCTTTCCTCGCACTGCTCAGACCACACAAACTTCTGATTCTTCCTGGTTAATCTGGTCATAGGAGCGGCAATTTTAGAGAAGTCCTGAACGAACCTCCTGTAGTAATCTGCCAAACCCAAAAAGCTATTGATCTCGGTTACTGTAGTGGGTCTGGGCCAATTAGCTACAGCTTCTACCTTCTTAGGGTCCACTTCAATTCCGTTCTCTGATACGACATGCCCCAAGAATGAGATGCTCCTCAACCAGAATTCACACTTGGAGAACTTGGCATACAAGCCGTGCTCCCTCAGGGTCTGCAAAACTATCCTCAGATGATGGCCATGCTCCTCTGCATTTCCGGAATACACTAAGATATCATCAATGAAGACAATAACAAAGTGATCCAGATACTGGCTTAACACTCTGTTCATGAGCTCCATGAATACTGCAGGGGCATTGGTTAGCCCAAACAGCATTACTAGGAACTCATAATGCCCATATCTGGTCCTGAAAGCCGTCTTCGGCATATCCTCTTCCCTTATTCTCAGCTGGTGGTACCCGGATCATAGATCTATCTTGGAGAAACAACCTGCTCCTGCTAGCTGGTTGAATAGATCGTCGATCCTAGGTAACGGATACTTATTCTTGGTAGTGACTTTGTTCAACTGCCTGTAGTCGATACAAAGTCTCAAGGATCCATCCTTCTTCCTTACAAACAGCACTGGAGCACCCCAAGGTAAGGTACTCGGTCGGATGAAACCCTTGTCTACAAAATCTTGCAACTGCTCCTTTAACTCTGCTGGTGCCATCCTGTAGGGAGGGATAGAGATCGGTCTGGTTCCAGGCATCAATTTGACAGGAGCGGTTGTCGAGGCCGGTCAAAAATAACCTTCTTGGTTATCTACAATTTACAACTGTAGATAGTGGTGAAGGATCGTATCCACAGAGAATTGATTACCTATTTATTTATCTCAATCAAGACCAATAGAACTAATTGAAAGCACAAGTGAAAGCAAGTAATCAAAGAGAAATAGAAACAAGTGCAAGAAAAGTAAAAAAGGGGGGTTTTGAGATGATTTGACTAACAACTATTGAAAGCAAATAAAACAGCAAGTAATCTAAAATAAGAGAGAAATCAATATGAGTAAAGTCTAGTTGAAGATATGGATCCACTTTGGTTGTTTGGGTTGATCATTGAAACATGGTTATCTTGATTGATTCAATATGTTGGTTATGGGGGTGGAAGACGCTTCTCACCACCATGTCTTTCCTTATGAACAAACTGATTAGGGAACGTCCTCTAACCAATTACTAATCAACAAATTGCCAAGGAACGTCCTTGGGCCAAAGGCATCAAAACAATTGCCAATTGCATGAAGAACAAGAAAGATCCAAACCCTAGCTACTCAAACGCATGAGATGTTGCTAGATCATACAATTCCTTGGGTTTTTACACCAAGTGTTCTATGGACAGAATATTTCCAGCAATTACGGACTAACAAATATCCTAATCCAACAATCAATTAACTTTGCAATCAAGAATCAAGTGGCCAATTTGATCAAAACAACAAAGCAATCTTAGAATTAAGCACAATTGTATGAATATTGAATAAAATCAAAGACAAAAGTTTCTGTTCAGATCTCACAACCCTTTAAACAACCTTAGTTTCAACCAAACTTCAACTAGAAAGAGGGTTTCAGCCACTCATGGCTGAACCAAAACAGAAAATAGAAGAAAAGAAAGCAAAAGATGAAGAACTAAGGTGGGAGAGACGCTTGGAGAGCCTTGCCGATTTCTTGGAGAAGTGGTGGATCAAAATCTGTCTTCTTGTCTTCTTGAAGCCTTTAAATATGTCTTGAGAGGCTGCCTAGGGTTTCATGGAAGTCCAGGAGACTTTTAGAGGCTGTCCAAAGTGTCCTTGGTGTTGCATGTGCCTTGTTTGTGCATGAGTGAAGGCAAAAATGAGTCACATGTGATAGAAGGCAAGTGGGGGCACTTTGGTCTTTTCATAGCTGTCCAAGACCCTCAAGATGCTGTACATTAAGTCCAAGAGATTACCCATGCACTAATGAGGAAGGTGGAGCCTCCTTTTGAATTTTGAATGTGCATGAGACTAAGTGGGAAACATGTGATCTTTGGATTTGGCTTCCTTAATAAGCTTGATCTTGAAATCCAATATTTGAATGTGAATCTTGAAGATTTGGATCTCAAAATACTTCCCTTGTTTGGCTCCTCAAATATGGCAACTTGGGATATGGCTTCTTGAATAAGGAAAGTGTGCATTGGAGTGCATTTTCGGCTGCCTAAAGTGAGTTTTGGAGGCTGGACTTTCGGCTCTGGACGCAAGGTTCGGCGGCCGAAGGTGCCGCCGAAGGTGGTCGACTTTCGTCTCTGGAGTCCTCTTTCGGCCGCCGAAGGTTGCCGCCGAAGGTGACTGATTTTTGGCTTCCGAAAGTTGCCTCCGAAGGTTGCTTCTCTAGTTTTGGCTTCTTTTGGCATTTTTAAGAGCATTTTCTCCAAATTGTTTCTTCACACCTAATACTTGCAAAACATGATTAAAACCACAAAATTAGGTAGAATAGGTGCAAATAAACATCAATAAGATCATGAAAATATGGGCTAAAATATGTTCTATCAAATACCCCTACACTTAAGCTTTTGCTTGTCCTCAAGCAAATAAACATAGTCAAATAAGCTTCCCTTTGCTCTAGATCCTTATTTCCACTTAAGCTCTTACTCAAGACACTTATTTTGAAGCATTGCAGTGAAGAATATATGCATGAAGATTACTTACTCCCTTTCCTTGTTTCCCTTTGCTTACCATGGCTAGGATTTGTTTTCCTCAAGAGAGACATGCACATTATGTTAAGACTTTTTCTAGCTTTTGGATTGACTTGCCCTTACCTTGAAGTACTTTTATTCAGGCTTTTGCACTTTAGATCTTGCTTGGAAAGGTCACCAACCTATTTTTGATGTCATGGTTTATATTTTTCAGTTGGTCACCTATCCAAATGGCTAGTAGCTCTTATTTTTGTGCTTTTAAGGTCTATGCCTTTGCTGAATTTTCTTTCTCTCAATGACTTGGGCAAATCAACACCAATTGCTAAATCAAGTCATGTTAAGTTCATTCACACAACTTTGATTTATTCTCAATCAATTGAGGGTCATCAATACATTTTTCACCATGGCAAACTCAAAGATTCAATTCAAGAGGCAATTCTCAAACATGAATACAACTCACTGCAATTGATTCAACATAAGTTTAAAGAGTTATCACATCAATGGGGTCATGGCAAGAAAAACTCATCCAACATAGTTCATCAGTTTAAGTAGAGCAAAACAAAAAGAAGAAGAAGGTTGTGGTTGTGTGTGCTTTATTGAAAGCATAAACAAATTAAAATTTAACTGTGGCTAATTAACTTAAGACTGAAAGGAAAAAGAGAAAAAAAAAAATTTTGCAATCTTAAAGCATGAGAAATCGCAGAAGAGAAGGGGAGAAGAAGAAGGAAAAGGGAGAAGAAGAAGAAAGAAGCTATATGCACCCCCACACTTAAATTATGCATTGTCCTCAATGTAAAAGAAGGGAGAAGAGGAGAGGAGAAGAAGAAAGAAGAGAACAAAAGAAATTGAGTACTTCCCTGGGGTGTGGTTTGCATGGCATGATACACTTTAGGCAGAAGGATGTTGTAGTGGAATTTCTTCCACCACTTGTACTGCGAACCCTTCAAAGTATGGTTTCAGACGATGTCCATTCACCTTGAAGATTTTTCCAGTTTCAATACTTCGGATGTCTACAGCTCCATGTGGGTATGCATGTTCTACAATGAATGGTCCAATCCACCTAGATCGTAGCTTTCCTAGGAACAGTTTCAAACGAGAGTCAAAGAGTAAGACTTTATCACCAACCTCAAATTGTTTTCTTGAAAGATGATTGTCATGGGAGGCTTTGGTCTTTGTTTTGTAGTTCCAAGAGTTCTCATATGCATCTCGTCTTATTTCCTCAAGCTCTTGCAGTTGTAACTTGCGATGGTGTCCGGCTTCTTTGAGGTCTATGTTGCAATTCTTTACAGCCCAATATACCTTGTGCTCAAGCTCAACTGGGAGGTGACAAGCTTTCCCATAGACAAGTCTATAAGGAGACATACCTATGGGGGTTTTGTAGGCTGTTCTGTAGGCCCATAAGGCATCTTCTAATCTTAAGCTCCAATCCTTACGGTTGGGAGAAATTGTCTTTTCAAGGATGGCTTTGATTTCTCTGTTGGACACTTCAGTTTGTCCATTCGTCTGAGGGTGGTAGGCTGTGGATGTTCTGTGGATGACATTGTGTTTTCTGAGAAGGCTTTCCATTACCCTATTGCAAAAATGGGTCCCTCTATCACTGATGATTGCTTTTAGTACTCCATGTCTGGCAAAGATGTTGGTCTTCACAAAGTCTACCACTGCCTTGGCATCATCAGTCTTGGTTGCTCTAGCCTCCACCCACTTGGATACATAATCCACTGCAAGGATGATATAAGTGTATCCAAAGGATGGTGGGAATGGTCCCATGAAGTCTATGCCCCAAACATCAAACACCTCACAGACCATGATGGGGTTTTGTGGCATTTGATTTCTTTTGCTCAGATTTCCGGTCTGCTGACACCTGGCACATGTCCTGCAAAATAGAAAAGCATCTCGGAACATGGTGGGCCAGAATAGGCCACTTTCAAGTATCTTGTGAGCAGTTTTCCTTGGACCAAAGTGTCCTCCACAACTATATGAATGACAAAAAGTAAGTACAGAAGCTATTTCTTGATCAGGGATGCATCTCCTTATCATTTGGTCAGCACAATGTTTCCACAAATATGGCTCATCCCAAACATAGTATTTGGCATCCTTTTTTATTTTATCTTTAGTGTGCTTTTGCATGTCAGAAGGTAAGTTACCTGTGGCCAAGTAGTTTACCATATCGGCGTACCATGGCTCATCAGACTGGGCAAGGAAGATTTGTTCAAGGAGGTCTTCCTTGGTTTCTTCAGATTCAGGAAGGTGTTGTTCTGAGCTTGTCTGCAAAGAAGGTGGGGCGAAAGAGCTTGCTTGTGATGAAGGCTGCTGGGAGAGGTTCGGTGGCCGAAAAGTGTCTGAGTTCGGCGGCCGAATTTCTTCAGTTTGCGGAATGAGCTTTGGCGATGGATTCGGCTTCCGCAAGTCAGTGGGGTTCGGTGGCCGAAAGATGTTCAGCGGCCGAAGTATGTCTTCTTTTTGCGCAATGTGTTGCGCAACAGAATCTGGTTTCTGAAGGGCAGTAGAGTTCGGCGTCCGAAAGGTGTCTATGTTCAGCGGCCGAATGTCTTCTGTCTGCGCAACCTTAATTTGCTGAATGTTGCAGATGGTTTCTTTCAGTTTCTGGCTTTCAATCCTGCAAAGATCATCATTTAAAACACAATCTTGATTCTCATTAAACACATCTTGGCTCAAACAGTCAATAATATCAAGACCATAAACAGGGGTCATGTCATGTGGGTATTTCATAGCATCATAAACATTGTACTTAATTACTTCCCCTTCAAATTCCATGGTAAGAGTACCATCATGCACATCAATTTTAGTTCTAGCAGTACTCAAGAAAGGACGTCCAAGAAGAATGTCAGAACTAGTATTGCAACTATCTTCCTTAGTATCAATAACATAAAAATCAGCAGGAAAGACAAGTTCATCTACTTGGAATAACACATCTTCTAGAACTCCTATGGGGTATACCACAGATCTATCAGCCAATTGTATCACAACTGTTGTTTCTTTTAGTGCACATGCATTGAGAGATTTATAGATGGAGAGAGGCATGACATTGATAGATGCACCAAGATCACACATGGCTTTCTTGATACCAATATTCCCAATTTTGCAAGAGATAGCAAACATACCTTTGTCCTTGCATTTAGTAGGGAGTTCTCTTTTAATAACAGCAGTAACTACCTCACCTACACTTACTTTCTCTCTTTCAGCTAGCTTCCTTCTATTGGTGCACAACTCTTTCAGAAATTTTGCGTACCTTGGAATCTACTTGACAGCGTCTAGCAGTGGTATGTTGATCTCCACTTTTCTGAAGGTCTCAAGGATCTCCTTTTCTTCTTTTTCTTTTTGAGTTCTTTCAAATCTTTTTGGAAAAGGAGGTGGAATGTGAAAACTTACCTTTGGGTCAGCTCTTTGCGCAGGAGGTGGTGCGGAATGCGATGAAGAGGCTTCAGATTGCCTTGGATGTTGTGCAGAGGGTGTCTCAGATGATTTATGCTTTGGTTCAACTTGCTTTTCCTCCTCAAATCTTGCATCTTGAAGCTCCTTCCCACTTCTCAAAGTAATGACACTTACATTTTGTTTGGGATTTGCCTCAGTCTGGGATGGCAACTTTCCTTGAGCTTCCAATCTATTTATGGAGGTGGCCATTTGTCCCATCTGTTGTTGTATCATTTGCAAGGTCTTCACTACCTCATTCATAGTGTTATTGTCCATTGGAGGTGCTGGTTGGACTTGGCTTCTTTGGTAACCTTGGTGATTCTGATCAGTGTTGCCCTTTCCATAGCTGAAATTGGGATGGTCTCTCCAACCTGGATTATAGGTGTTGGAGTATGGATCATATCTAGGCTGGTTGTTGTACCTCCCAATGGCGTTGGCTTGATGATAGTCTTCTTGGAGTGTGGGACATTGATCAGTTGGGTGTCCCACACATAAGCAAATCCCATATGGCCTAGGTGGCTGGGGTGCTTGAATCTGTTGTACCACATCCACCATAGCATTTTTTATAACAGATGTTAGTTCAGACATAGTAGGAAAATTTACCTCATTGACCCTTTGTAGTTGCCTCTCTTCTCCATATTGCCTAGATGAGGCTGCCAGAGTGGAGATTAATTCTCTCATTTGTCTTGGTGTTTTGTCTTCAATGGAGCCTCCATAGGTTACATAAATGAATTTTCTTTCTGAGGGAGATAATCCTCCATAGAAGAATTGTATAAAGGCCTTGTCTGACATGTCATGTTGAGGGCATTATGTGCAAAGTCTTTCAAACCTTTCCCAATAATCATATAGGTCCTCAGATGGTTTTTGCTTTATGCTTGTAATTTCTCTTATTATGCCAATTGATTTATGAGTTAGGAAGTATTTGTTCAAAAAGGTTTTGACCATATCATCCCAAGAAGTAATAGATCCAGGTGGCAAGTAAAATAACCAATGTTTAGCAAAGTCATCCAATGAAAAGGGGAAGGCTCTCAACTTAATTTGGTCTTCAGAGATACCTTGAGGTTTCATAGACGAACAGATTATATTGAATGCTTTTAAGTGCTTGTGTGGATTTTCATTTTCTCTACCTCTAAACTTAGGGAGAATGTTTATCAAACCTGTCTTCAGTTCAAAGGGAACTGTCAGAGGTGGGTAGGTGATGCAAAGTGGGGCATAATCACCTACAGGAGTTGCCAATTCTCCCATGGTCCTTTCTCTTTGTTCTTGGGGCCTAATTGCTGGATTTTCTTGAACCATTTGGCCTTGGACAGAATGTCCATTATGGGTAGCAACTGGTGCTTGAAGTTCTGCCATTGGTGCAGAATTCGGTTGCTGGAGTGAAGAACTTTCGGCGGCCGAAGATGGGTTGGGTTCGGCGGCCGAATGTTGGGCAGATTGCTCTACGGCTTGCTTTTCAAGTCTTCTGAGAGTGCGTTCAATTTCTGGATCAAAGGGTAGTGTGTCCCTGCGTTCAGATCTGGTCATGAAAGAAAATAAACAAGTGATATCAATTTCCCGGCAACGGCGCCAATTTTTGACAGGAGCGGTTGTCGAGGCCGGTCAAAAATAACCTTCTTGGTTACCTACAATTTATAACTGTAGATAGTGGTGAAGGATCGTATCCACAGAGAATTGATTACCTATTTATTTATCTCAATCAAGACCAATAGAACTAATTGAAAGCACAAGTGAAAGCAAGTAATCAAAGAGAAATAGAAACAAGTGCAAGAAAAGTAAAAAAGGGGGGTTTTGAGATGATTTGACTAACAACTATTGAAAGCAAATAAAACAGCAAGTAATCTAAAATAAGAGAGAAATCAATATGAGTAAAGTCTAGTTGAAGATATGGATCCACTTTGGTTGTCTGGGTTGATCATTGAAACATGGTTATCTTGATTGATTCAATAGGTTGGTTATGGGGGTGGAAGACGCTTCTCACCACCATGTCTTTCCTTATGAACAAACTGATTAGGGAACGTCCTCTAACCAATTACTAACCAATTCCTTGGGTTTTTACACCAAGTTTTCTATGGACAAAATATTTCCAGCAATTACGGACTAAAAAATATCCTAATCCAACAATCAATTAACTTTGCAATCAAGAATCAAGTGGCCAATTTGATCAAAACAACAAAGCAATCTTAGAATTAAGCACAATTGTATGAATATTGAATAAAATCAAAGACAAAAGTTTATGTTCAGATCTCACAACCCTTTAAACAACCTTAGTTTCAACCAAACTTCAACTAGAAAGAGGGTTTCAGCCACTCATGGCTGAACCAAAACAGAAAATAGAAGAAAAGAAAGCAAAAGATGAAGAACTAAGGTGGGAGAGAGGCTTGGAGAGCCTTGCCGATTTCTTGGAGAATTGGTGGATCAAAATCTGTCTTCTTGTCTTCTTGAAGCCTTTAAATATGTCTTGAGAGGCTGCCTAGGGTTTCATGGAAGTCCAGGAGACTTTTAGAGGCTGTCCAAAGTGTCCTTGGTGTTGCATGTGCCTTGTTTGTGCATGAGTGAAGGCAAAAACGAGTCACATGTGATAGAAGGCAAGTGGGGGCACTTTGGTCTTTTCATAGCTGTCCAAGATCCTCAAGATGCTGTACATTAAGTCCAAGAGATTGCCCATGCACTAATGAGGAAGGTGGAGCCTCCTTTTGAATTTTGAATGTGCATGAGACTAAGTGGGAAACATGTGATCTTTGGATTTGGCTTCCTTAATAAGCTTGATCTTGAAATCCAATATTTGAATGTGAATCTTGAAGATTTGGATCTCAAAATACTTCCCTTGTTTGGCTCCTCAAATATGGCAACTTGGGATATGGCTTCTTGAATAAGGAAAGTGTGCATTGGAGTGCATTTTCGGCTGCCTAAAGTGAGTTTCGGAGGCTGGACTTTCGGCTCTGGACGCATGGTTCGGCGGCCGAAGGTGCCGCCGAAGGTGGTTGACTTTCGTCTCTGGAGTCCTCTTTCGGCCGCCGAAGGTGACTGATTTT